>NC_025700.1:14136574-14189786 GCF_000633955.1 Camelina sativa
TTTTTTTTTTTTTTTTTTTTTTTGTAATAACTTTTTTTACAAGATGGTATAAATTGTAAAACCGGTAAATATTTTACGGTAACAAGAGAGATCCACCCCTTAAAGACTGGGAAGCAGTGAAGGTCATGTTGAAAAGATGTTATGTGAATATTAAAATTAAGCTATTCCGGCGAGTTTACTTCATAGGATCTGACAAATGAAATTTTATATAATAAATTTTACTTTCACTTTGCTACAAAATCTTGAAGGCAAATCACTTTCCCAGTCAGTAATGTTGATTAAATATTGTAGATTATTCATAGGTACTTAACTAATCCAGAGCGACCTAGGCAAAGTCTACATATTAATGTCAGTACACTTCTTACATGCTTTGAAGAAGAACAGAACAAAAAATGATAAAACAATGAGGCAAGTCTAGATAGATAATATACAAAGGTCAGTACAGTTCTTACTTAAACTGAAATAGAAGACGTGAGAATAAACAACAAAAACGAAATGAAAAAGCAAGACGAAAGCAAAATTTGAGACTCCTAACAAATATATTATATTATCAATAGAGGTGGTAATCAGAAACTAAAAAAGTATTATTCATATGTGTTCTTTATTTTTTTCTTGAACAACATTCAAATCTATTAAAGTCCCTGTTGAGATTAGATTGCTTCCAAGGTTAGGAACCAACGTTTTATCTTTAAACTTAAATATTCACCACTCTAAGATGTTAGCTAGAGTCATTTTCATTTAAATACGGGTATACTCGAAACTTTTAGCCATGTATGGATGAAAAATATGAAATTAGCAAATCCTCGTTTATGTATTATATCTTAGATATCTAATGGTTTTTCTAGTCATTCATTTATACAAACCCAGTTACCGATTAATATGTGTCAGAGTAATCGAGCAACTATAGGTTGGATCAATATCGGTTCATGCCAGCGTGTATTTGGACCATACTCAACTTTCCATGAACCAATTCAATAAATTGACAATGGCTAAATTGATCTATTCAGTTGATATATTATCTAAGGGAATATCTAATTAGTAGCTACAATTAGTTCATTTCCAAATATTGATTTTTCTTTCAGTAATTCTCAAAATTAAATACGAGTTCTTTGACATCTTGAGGCAGACGAGTTTTAAACTACCAAGAACTTTAAACAAATCCTAACAATCCTCTTTTCCAAAAAGCCAAACTTTAGACCCCATACACTAATGTTCAGTTTCACTTTTTTTTTTTTTTTGTCAAACATGTTCAGTTTCACTTCAGTTTGCAATGTAATTAATCAAGCATTACACATGTGTACATATAGTTTCTGGATGATCATAGTCCATCTCTTTGTTCTCTCTTTTACTTTTTCCTCAATATTTCATCATAACGCATATTCGTTTTGTGGCTCTTAATAGAATTTAAGGTTAGAGGAACAACTCTAAAATGGGAACAATACCACTTGTACACTTACGGAATTTACAAAAATATATATAATTGATCACTGGCTGAGAAGATAAAATAACATATGTATTTTACAAATAACACATATATAACTACAGAATTAATATACATTCAAGAGGAATGAAGTATTATTCTGGCTTACATGTTTAAATTTGATGCCCAGTCCTTGGAAAATATCAAGATTATGGGAGCCCTGCCAGAAGAAAAAGAGAAAGAAACACACGTCATCAAATGCATAAACATATGAATCATAATAATTTAGGCAAGAACCGGATCTTGAACTCCAAACTGTACCTCCGGGGAAACTGGTGTCGGTGACTGCACAAAAGGTTTGGTCAACAAAAGGGTTTTGCTCATAATTATAATCCACAAGAGGCAGATCAATGGTACTATAGTTGCTGCTTGAACCCTGATCTATTAACATAAATGCTCCAGTATCTTGATTGTAACTTTGATCCATATTGGTCGGCATGTTAATCTTCATCTTGGTTGAGATAGATTCTTGATTACCAAACTCTCCAATTGTTTCTTTGTAGAAAAAATGTGTCATTTCTTCTCCTTCGTTAGAGAATATAGACCTCTTGAATGAGTCCAAGGTTTCAGATTGTGTGATATCGGAGATGGTTTCTAGATTATTTCTTGATCCCTTTGATGAGATGTTGCTCAGCTCGTTGTTCTTCTTTCTCTTATCTGCCTTCTTGACCTCGCATACCACTTTTTTCCCGCAAGACTCGGGGCTCGAACCATACACCAAGCTGTTATCGCCATCCTCATCCTCCTCCTCCTCCACCTCTTCTTCTACATCGCCTCTGTTGTCTCCAAAATCTTCATTACCATTGTTGAGATTTTTTTTCCTGTACAACCTCTTTGATGGCTTTTCTCGATTTTTTGAGCAGCCAGTCTAGCGTTTTACTGGCTTTATCAAACCCCAACATATCCTGGAGATCAAAGAATTGGCGAGCAACACCAATAGAAAGCCTTACCCTCCTGTCTCTAAGACCTTGTGCCGTGTGAATCTTGCTGTGCCGGTCCTTCTTCACTGCCTTCTTGATTTCTCTCGACAACTCAGGAAGCACGAAACCTTGCTGATTCACAGCATCGTTTGAGTTAAAGGGCATGTAATCAATAAGAGACTTAGGAACTGATGATACCATTTGTCTAGGAGATGCTGTTAACTGTTGGTTGTAGGGATTACGGATGATGTCTTGATGGCCAGGTAGTGAAGAAAGGTAAAACGAGAGAGGGTATACTCCATTGTTACTACCATCATTCTTCGAAGACGACATCATCACCGACCTCAAGAACCTTCAAGAATCAAGAATCAATAATTAAGAATTAAGAATCAAGAATATGATTTTTTTTTTCTTAGAAACAAAACAATAACTTTCACATCATCAAAAAGAAAGATCAGAGAGAGACAGAGACTAAGCGTACGGTTTCTCACATCAAGAAAAAAAGAAGCTAAAGAGATATTAATGGTGAAAACTAACAAAAATGGTTAAGTGTACGGTGATGAAGACATGATTTTGTAAACTCTTAACTGAAGATCTGCCTGGAAAGATGAATTTTGGGTCTGATATAGAAATATCTCTTCTTCCTTTCTCACTCAATTACAGGTTTAGGGTTTACAACTTTTTTCTAGGGCTTCCAATTCCAGATCTAATATCTAGTTATGAGCTTATATATATTGGGGATATGATGATTGACCTCAAACTCAACTATTTTTAGCATCATCACAGAAATTTACTTTTACTACGTATACATACATATAGTAGCTAGGTACGCGCGTACCTTCGTATGAGTGCTCCGTAAAGGCAAATATCTAATAAACATGGCCCATAACAAGTTTAGAAATGGTCCAAAAACTAATAATTCAACAACAGAAAACGACATCTGAAGGGATTTGCTTCCATTTACATAATAAAAATCAGGCTTTCGAGAGTCAGGATTGAAGGCCATCGATGTTTGTTTATCGAGAGAGAAAAAACAAAAAAAAGGCGATCGATGTTCTTGAATCAGTAATCTCACTGTTTTTTTTCTTTAATCTGGATTTTAGACAAGATCTGCTATTGTTTTGTCCAGCGGGTTTTTAATTTTAAATGATTCAGAAAGAAAGGAAATTGAAAACATAAACATTATAATTATCCCTTTATTTAGGGTTTAGTTAAAAGGAAAAAAAAAAAAGCTTTAATGTGACCTGAGTTGTTTTCCCGTACGATTGAAGATGGTGAAAAGATATGTCGTTTTCAAATTTTCTTTTGACGTCCCAATCTATTAGTCAAGGGTTGTTCTTATGACATGGGCACAACCTAATAATATATTGTAACAATAAAAAAACCATTGAAACCATAACAATAGTATTTTAGTAGATTAATTAGGAAATATTAATCTCAATACGCTGGTTTTTTTTTTGTAGGTGAAATCAATACGCTGGTTTTAAAGGATAAAAAGGTTGAGAAATCTTTTTATTTTAATTCAATTTAAGTTAAAAAACATAAAGTTGATTTTTTTTTATAAAGGAAATTAAATAGATATTTTTAATGGTTTTTAACTTTCAAAGTTAAAAAATTTAGGGTTGATGACATGTCCTTGTACAAGTAGGGTTTAGATTTTAGTTTTTGGATTTAGTATTTAATTTTTAGAATTTGGAGTTTTGCATTAGAGTTTATATATACATTTTATGTTGTTTTGTTAATTTATATACTATTTTATATTTTACTTGATTAATTTGTGTTTTGTGGTTTTGTGTAGAACTATCAGAAGTATACACCGGATTGTTAAAACAAGCCATCCACAAACATAAAACTCTAAAAAAAGAATTGAAACTCAGATTGAAAACTTCGACTGAAAACTGGGGAATTGTAGAATAATCTCTCAAAAGGATGACTGATTTGAAAAGTACTAAGTAGCGAATAACAAATTGAGGAATTGTGAACCAAGTGTATTAATTAAGGAGATTAGCATATAGAAAAGAAAGGAAGACATATATAGTGAAGAAAGATTGTGTAGAAACATAGTGAAGTGATCCCAATGTGTGTAAATATAGAACACTTCCTGTAGTTGGATGGAATTAGTTCAAAAAAAAAAAAAAGCTGTAGTTGGATGGAGAAGAGCCTTTTAATGGTGGACTAGTTTTTGAAACTAATTTGTAGCAAACTTAAAATTTTGACAAAAATATATAAATAGCTACAATATTTTCCATAGCTATACAAACTATAAACTGTAGTGGTTGTTGCCTTTTTTGTTTGTTTTTGTTTTACATTGTTTCCTGTTTAATGGAAAAAATCATTTTTTAATTATTTTTTTTCTCTTAAAACTTATGTGGGGTTGTTTATATGAAAGAAAGAAAGATGTATATGTACCTAGATCTCTTATAATCTTCGTTTATTAAGGTGTTGATTGCCATTTGCGAAAGGTAACAATTGCTAGCATTTGGTACCAATCACACAAACCGTTTCCAATCGCTCCCAATCGCTTGAAATTACTTGCTGTAGATGAAAGATTGGAGAATGAGCCTTTTTAACAGTGGACTAGAAACGAGAGAGTATCAATAGAGAGGGGGTGTTGCCTTTTTGTTGTTTTTGTTTTCTTTTATTTCCTATTTAATGGAAAAAATTCATATTTTATTATTATTATTTAGTTAAGTCTCTGCCAATTCAATGTAATAACATGTGGGGATTTTTTTTTTATATAACAAATATGTGGGGTTGTTTATTAAAAAAAAGAAGTACATGCATGTACTAAGGTGTTTAGAGGCATGGGTGCATTTCACCCAAAATCTATAGCTCTTATGCTACTAATTTTATTTCAGATTAATTTATTTTTATTTATTTTTTCTTTTACAGAACAATCATCTTAAGACTTTTGATATTAATTATAAATTTACATCACCAAAAGGTCCAAAAACATTCAAGATTGACATTTGGCTTTTAATGCAAAAAAAAAAAAAACGATCTCTTCTAAAACCAAACTATTAATTAAGTGAAATCTATTTTTTTTTTCTAAAATCTTTTACAAAATATTGGTGTTATATTTCATAGAATTTGATGGTCATCAATTAAGTAAATGTAATATTGATAACAAAGATGTAAAAGATGACTTCCTTTAATTACATCTTAATGTCGTTTATGAACTCGTCAATTAAATAAATATAATATGTATAACAAACATATACCTTATTATTACGAGGATGAAATTAGGAAGAAAAAAGTGTTTGAGATTATGGATAGAGCCCGATGATCCTTCAAGCGGTGCTTTATTTCTTTATTTGAAAAAAAATCTTGAGACTTCTCTGAACTTACACCAGTCTATCTTGAATTTGTGTGAAATGGAATTGGTGTAGCGGATACGTAACGAGAGTAAATTGAAGATAGTGTGATACTCTAACAGAAACATCACTATCTCCTCAAAATTGAATTTGAGCTACAAGGGATTGTTGCAACAGTTCGAGTGGAATCAAACGGCTCATGATTTGCACATGTTATGGTACATGCCAAAGGAGAAATGTGCTGAGTACAATGAATGTGGGAGGTACGGATATTGTGATCCACTCACTTCGCCAATCTACAATTGCGTCAGAGGTTTCGAGTCGAGATTTGAAAAGGTGACATATGAAAGATGGTTGGGCGGGGTGTGTGAAGAACACCAATCTGAGTTGTGGCAGTGATGAATTTTCTTAAAACAGACCTTGATCAAGTTAGCTGAAACTAGTACAGCCTGTTGCCATTAAATGAATGAGACTCAAGGATTGCCAAGAGCGTTGCTTGAGGGACTGCAAATGTTTGGCGTTTGCTTCTGTTACAAATATTCAATGTTACAAATATCCAAACGAGTGGGATTGCATATATAGGTTAATATGAAGATAACATCTCATTGCCTGTACACAAATTTTCATCTAAGTAACATTTAATTTGACCCAAAAAAAAAAAAAAAAAAAAAAAAAAAAAAAAAAAAAAAAAAAAAAANACAATGCATGTTTCATTTTATTCTTATGTTTGTATTTTATAACCTGATATATTAGTTACTTATTATTACTTTTGAAAATAATGTAATAAAAACAACACTGCGATACAAACTCTCGTGTATAAGCATATATTTGTCTAGTAAACTGCACAATAAGTAACTACAGTATATATATACAGTAATAAAATATAAAATTTTCTTATACTATCTTGAGTTTCTATCTTCTAAATGTTTTAAAATATTTTCTGTAAAATTATTATATGTTTCTGTAATCAATTTAGAAAATGGTTTAAAAGGGAAAGGGGAGAAATGAAACAGTCGAAGATGGGCTGTTTGGATATAATGATGGGCTGCTAAAACGATTTGAGGAGTAATTTTGTCAGTACTTTTAATGACCCATTAACGAATATTTTGTGATCTGATTCCACAATGATGGACATTATGTGGAAGAGCCACACCCATTTTAGATCTGTCTCGAATTTTTAAATGTCCATGATGAATAACATATGTATGGGATATGACTATTTAACTTTGATTACTCGAATCTCCTGACCTTAAAACATATATTACTAATTTTCCATACAATGACGAAAACATACCGTTTAAGATCACATTTTGAAGTCCATGCTTTCCTAATAGATCCTAAAAATTGATAATTCTCAATGTATGATTCGAATTACTGGATTTAGTAGAATCGATACATTCTTTATATTGTATAAACTGGTTTCACACAATCAATTTGTTTATTAAGAAAAACAAATTCACTTAATATTGTTTTCTAGAAAAAATTGGATCAAAGCTTGAATTACCAAGGGGATCTTCTGATTTAATTGATCTTTGAAATTAATCGGTTTACCTTCGGTCTAGGTCGGTATATTGATGATGCTGAATCCCGCACCAACATTTACTAGATCTAAAAAAGTATAAATAGTATAGGTATTTATTATATAGTTATTAGAAACTTTAATTATCCTTGACTAATTCAATATTCAATATTTTTGTACTATTATAGATTTTTTCTGATAGTAATTCAATATATAAACTGTTTATCTAATTGTGGTAGCACTACAAGAAAACCTGCGATATGTGACAATTGGTTGTGACCAAAATTGTAGTCGCAAATATTAGCGACTACTTTGTAACGTATTTGTGACCAATTAACGACCAGCACCAATACCAAGACAAATGAGTCGCAAATTAACGACGATGCTGGGAAGTCGGCGAATAGTCGCAAATTGCGGATCCTTTTGCTACGCTTTTAAGACTGGTCCAAAAAAGGTCGTAGTTTGCGACTAATTTGGGACGGAAAGAACGGGGTTGCAAAAAGCCGTCACTAAATCGTCACAAAATAAGACTTATTTGTAACTCTCTTAAAGTTTTGTTGTTCCGTCACAAATCAATCGCAAAATAAATTTAGAAAACGTTGGAAACATTAGTATCTAACTCACCTAATGTTTGAGACGCCCAAAATGTAGTCGCAAAATCGTCACAAATATTCACCTGTCATAGTTTGTGACCACTTTGAGACGCAAAAAACTGATAAATGGGTAAAAACGTAATTTACACACGATTCATCTTCTTCTCTACAAACCCTAAGCGCCGCCTGTGCTTGCTACGAGTTTCAATCTGAAATTTTGGGGTTTTTCTGTTTTGTTGGGCATTTTCTTATGTGTTTTCATCAAAATGGAAAAAATCTATGGTTAATATATCGATTTGTAACCAAAAAATGAAGTTTTAGAGAGTTCTTTTTTTGGACTTATGAGCATCACCGCGTAGACCAAAATCGTCGCCGCCAACCACTTTCTAGTGCCTCCACGGCGCCTATTCAGCCGCCGTGGCCAATTTTTACAACCCCGTGACCGATTTTTACAACCTTGTGTTAGCCTAACTCAACTACTTCGTGGTGCGATCCCATAAATTTAGTCACAAAAGCATCACAAATATTTGCCTATATACCAAGCTCCCCTCACTCTTTGCTACTTTGGTTTGCGTAAGAAAAAAAAAATAGAGAGAACGAAAAAAAAAAGACAAAAAAAAAAATGTGGAATTCTAGATCAAGAGAGTGGATGTACAACCGGATTGATCCAAGGATAAACAATATCTCGAGAGAATATTCGGCGGGTGTTGATGAGTTTATCGAATTTGCTTGTTCTCAGCTGCCAATGGCCAAAAGAGGTAAAGGTAAAATCCCGTTCCCTTGCATAATTTGTGAGAACGAGAAGTCTTTGAAAGCAGATATTGTTTCGACGCATCTGCATGGTAGATGATTTATGCCACATTATTATGTTTGGTCTGAACATGGTGAAGATTATGATGTTACTGGGGCAGGAACAAATAGTCATTATGATACTGCAGATTATGCTAGCGGTAGTCAATTAGTAGAGCATGATATAGGGAATGTATATGCTGGGATGGCGAATGATGCATTTCAGGGTTCGACGACATTTAATGCAACTGATGGAAGTGGATATTATGTTCAGGAAGAACCGACTCATGAGGCAAAAAAGTTTTATGACATGTTAGATGCTGCGAATATTCCTATTTATGAAGGTTGTCGTGAAGGTCAATCGAAATTATCATTGGCTGCTCGATTCATTAATTTGAAAGTAGACCATAACATGTCCGAAAGTTGCGTGGATGGATGGGCTTAGTTGTTCAGGGAGTATTTACCAAAGGGTAACCAAGCAACTGGTTCATATTACAACACAAATTCTTTGTTTCGGAAGTTAGGATTGTCGTACTATACATATGATGTATGTATAGACAATTGTATGTTGTATTGGAAAGCAGACGAGAATTTGGAGCATTATAAGTTCTGCGCAAAACTGAGATACAAGACTAGTGATGGACGAACTAGAATACCATTCAGCCGTATGTGGTATTTACCTATTGGTGACAGATTGAAGAGGATGTATCAATCACAGAAAACTGCAGCAGCGATGAGATGGCAAGCTGAGCATGAGTCACAAGATGGAGTAATGTGTCATCCATCTGATGCAGCAGAGTGGAAGAATTTCCAAAAGCTTCATCCTTCATTTGCAGAAGAAAAGAGAAACATTTATCTTGGATTATGTACAGACGGATTTAATCCTTTTGGGATGTCGAAAAATCATTCGATGTGGCCCGTGATCATCACACCATACAACTTGCCTCCAGACATGTGCATGGGAAGTGAGTATCTGTTTCTTACGATACTAAATTCTGGACCAAATCATCCGCGAGCAGGTATTGATGTTTTTCTCCAACCACTAATCGAGGAGTTAAAGGAATTGTGGAGTAATGGAGTGGAAGCGTATGACATTTCATTAGATCAGAATTTCAACCTTAGAGCTGCTCTTTTATGGACAATCAATGTTTTTCCTGCATATGGTATGTTGTCGGGATGGACTACACATGGAAGAATATCGTGTCCGATTTGCATGGATGATACAAAGGCGTTTCAGTTACCGGCTGGTAGAAAGACATTTTGGTTTGACTGCCATAGAAGATTTCTTCTTGCAGGGCATTCACTACGAAAAAATAAAAAAGATTTTCTGAAAGGTAAGCATGCTTTAAACGACAATCCACCTCAATCTTTGACTGGTGAGCAAGTTCTATATGAGCGTATACGGCATGTGCGACCTCCTAAAACTTCTGAAGTTGGTGGAAATGGTCATGAAGTCAAGGTCGACGGCTATGCTACATGGCATAATTGGCATAAAGAAAGTATCCTTTGGGAGTTATCATATTGGCCGGATTTGACGCTACGACACAATCTTGACATGATGCATATCGAGAAGAATGTCCATAATAACATCATGTATACTGCTATGAATGTTAAAGACAGATCAAAAGACAATGTGAGGTCAAGAGTAGATATTGCACGATTTTGTGATCGGCCCAAATTGCATATGGATGATCGAGGAAAAGCTCCATTTCCTATTTGGAGATTGACGGCCAAAGCGAAACAATGTTTACTAGAATGGGTGAAAAACGATGTTAGATTCCCTGACGAATATGTAGCAGATTTAGTTAATTGTGTAGACGAAGAACAAAAGATATCCAGCAGGTTCAATAGTTCAATCATACCTAAATGATGAGATATCTTTCTTCTCAGAACACTACTTTGCTTCAAACATTTCTACAGCTAGGATTCGAAGGTAAAATCAATTTATGTATATTTATTACATTATCTTATTATTTATATGTAAATGCTAAAATTGTTCTTCTTTCAGGGCAAAACAATATGATGCAGGTGAAGTGCCCAGATATCCTATACCGGTACCGGATATATTCACACAAGCTGGACGTCCTAGTGGAGTAAGTAGTGAAATTTGGTTAAGTGAAAAAGTTTACAAATGCGCACATGCATATGTTCTACGGATTTGTGATTACTTCCGGCCGCATGAGAGGTAATTATTAAGTCAATGCTTATAAATAGTTTGTGCAACGATATTGTCTTGATATTTGTTTCTCTCTTATTTGTATTACTTAGATTGTTAGAAGCGCAAATTCAATATGAATATCCAGAATTGTCTGATGAAGAAGTCACATCAAAAAGAGATGAAGATTTTGCTTCCTGGATTCGACAATATGTAAGTCATTAATATCTATATTGCCTACTTAATATTTTCTTTTATTTGTCTTAAATATGATGTTAATATGGTGGATTATGTAATATAGGTTAATACAATGAGAGATCAGGAGTCTTTTCCTCCATGGGTTTATGATATAGTCGAAGGTCCTGAAAATTGTGTCATCTCGTGGCCCGTTTATTTTACAAGAGGTTACCTGTTTCACATCCAAGATCACGGACGTACGAAAAAGACAATGCATTATGGTGTATGTGTCAAAAGACAAAACTATTCAGAAGATTCAGAAGAGGATGATTTTTATGGAATCTTGGAAAATATCATTGAACTTCAATATCCAGGTTTTTTAGGATTAAAGATCACCCTCTTCTACTGTAAATGGTATGATCCTACTATTGGTAAAGGCACTCGAGTAAGAGATGGAGGCATTGTTGACGTGCTCGAATCAGGGAAATATCATAACTNGATCATGAGTCTTTTCCTCCATGGGTTTATGATATAGTCGAAGGTCCTGAAAATTGTGTCATCTCGTGGCCCGTTTATTTTACAAGAGGTTACCTGTTTCACATCCAAGATCACGGACGTACGAAAAAGACAATGCATTATGGTGTATGTGTCAAAAGACAAAACTATTCAGAAGATTCAGAAGAGGATGATTTTTATGGAATCTTGGAAAATATCATTGAACTTCAATATCCAGGTTTTTTAGGATTAAAGATCACCCTCTTCTACTATAAATGGTGTGATCCTACTATTGGTAAAGGCACTCGAATAAGAGATGGAGGCATTGTTGACGTGCTCGAATCAGGAAAATATCATAACCATGAACCATTTATTTTAGGTAAAGTTCTGTTAACCAAACGTTGGTGTTTATATGCAGCAAACACTTATGAATTAATTTTACTTTGCAGGGTCTCAAGCTGATTAAGTTTGTTATCTTCCATACCCGTACATTAAACGACCCCGAAAAGTGTGGCTCTCAGTTCTCAAAGTCAATCCTAGGAATGTTGTTCAAGGAAAATTCATCAACGCGAATGAGTTAGTTATATTGCAGCAAACAACTGATGATGGATTGACGGGTTTGATTGAAGAATTCGTCGTTGACAGTTTGGTTGTCGACCATCTTCCCGATGAATTCAACGATTTTGAAATCGAAGACGCAGAAGCAGAAGACGAATTCCAATGTAATGCTTCAACATATGAAGAAGAAGATGATGATGATGATGATGATGTCAATGAGGATGATGAGAATTAAGAATTTTCTTAACATTTAATGTGTGTTTGTGAAACAAAACTAATGTATGATATTTATTAGATTGTAATATCATGTTCAAATGGTGAAACATAACTAATTAATGTATGCAATTTTTAAAAACAATATAAGCTATATATAGTAGATATATATTGGTTAATGTTAACAATACTCGAATTGTTACAATGGCTCAATGGTAATCAACCCTCATTTATATATATAAAAGACCAAGTTTCGAACCAGGGTAAGAACCTTTTCATATATATGTTTTAATTGTGACAACACAACAGGCGTCGCAAATTAGTCGTTAACGCGTCACCTATTTGTGACTTATTTGCGACTAACACCTGAGTTCGGGACAACTTTGTAACGACTTTACGACGCTCATATTTTTCTTGGACATTTCTCTATTCAAATTTATACCATTGTCAATATTAGATGTCTTCTAATATTACAACAACCTTAGACATGGAAAATATAATCAATGGCATACAAATATTATAGAATTCTAAACATTTATAAGAATTTCTTAAAAATCTTAAACATTGCTTAATATATTGGGTAATGTTTACTAATGCATTGTAATGATCATAACTTAAATGCATTTCATGATTATAGTCATGTAAAGGATTAATCTTGCTCTATTTTTGTAATTTCATTGATTCTAACAGTTTAGATGGACTGTAGATCGATCAAAAGCTTTAAAATTCATTAGAAATTTCGTGACTCTTTAGAATAGTCACAATAAGGTATCATTTTTTTGACTGTTTCTTGACGCAGTTACAAAGCGGTCGTAAATTAGCTACAAAACGACGACGACTTTGCGACCACCGCCTAAGTTCGGGACCATTTTACGACTAACACCTGAGTTCGGGACGACTTTGTAACGCTTTTGCGACGCTCGTATTTTACTTGGACATTTATCTATTCATATTTTTACAATTGTCAATATTATAAGTCTTATAATGACTCCAACAACATTATACTTGCAAAATATAATCAGTGGCATACAAATATTATAGAATTCTAAACATTTGTAAGAATTTCTTAAAAATCTTAAACATTGCTTAATATATTAGATAATGTTTAGTAATGCTTTGTAATGATCATAACTTAAATGCATTTCATGATTATTGTCATGTAAAGGATTAATCTTGCTCTATTGTTGTAATTTCATTGATTCTAACAGATTAGATGGACTGTAGATCAATCAAAAGCTTTAAAATTCATTAGAAATTTCGTGACTCTTTAGATTGGTCACAATAAGGTAGCGTTTTTGAGTCTGTTTCTTGAAGCAGTTACAAAGTGGTCGTAAATCAGCTACAAAAAGACGACGACTTTGCAACCACCGCCTGAGTTCGGCACCACTTTGCGACTAACACCTGAGTTCGGGACGACTTTGTAACGCTTTTGCGACGCTCGTATTTTACTTGGACATTTATCTATTCATCTTTTGACAATTGTCAATATTATAAGTCTTATAATGACTCCAACAACATTAGACTTGGAAAAATAAGCAATGCTATAGTCAACTTATGGTTTTGTATTTTTTTATAATTAATCAAACCATAACATGTAACATATGTAATGTTAAGTAATGAGTTTGCAATTTCATAACTTACAAGCATTGCATGTGTTTTTACTAATTTAACTTGCTAGACTTTTAATTATTGTAATATCATCCTTACATCACAATAGATAGGTGTTATTTCGATCATAAGTTAAGAAATTCGTTACAAACATTTTGTGACTCTTAGATGTTAGTCACAAATTCGTCTCTCTTTGCTACACTTTGCGACTTATTAGCGACCATTTCAAACTTCTTTGCGACTGTATTGCGACATAATTGCGACGGATGATTTTCAGATTAAAATTTCGGGTTTTTTTTTAGCGGCAAAACCTCCCTCCTAATATTTGATTATAATTAATATTTTTGAGATCCTTTTGTGACTACGTAAGATTTCTAAAGTTAAAACAAAACCCATTCGACACTTAGTAAATATCGACATAACGTTTTAGATCTATGGTTTTGCTCTCTTGCTCTCAACCCGAAACTCTCTCTTCAATCTCTAACCAAATCTCTCTATTTCGATCGATTTCTCTCATACTCTAAACCCAATCTCTCTGTATTCTCTTTGATTGCTCCTAATGGCTGGTAAATCGACCAAAGGACGAGGAGGGAAGTCTGTTGCTCCCCGAGCTAACAAGGCGCCAAGAATTTCAGGCAAATCGGCCCAGATTTCAGGCAAGTTGCCCCACACGCGGCGGTTCAAGTCAGCGTTTCAAGTGCTCCCACACGCGGCGGTTCAAGCTATTCGAAACGTCCTCTCACACAAGGCGGTGGAAAAGTATACGTAGGTAGAAAGTCATCTTCTTAGTCGTCTACCCTCTCTTCAAACGCCACACCTTCCGGTTCTCCGTCTCCGTCATCTCATCCACCGCGTCAGACCGTTTTTCCGCCGGTGCATCTTCAAGCGTCTACTTCTGCTCCACAAGCTTTTCCGACAAACCTGCCATCTCTTTCTCCTCCACAACAGACCCAGAGAGAACTGTCAGATACTAATCCTCCACAATTTCCCCCGAGACAACGACCATGGAATGAAGCAAATCTTCCGCAACACGACCAAGCACCTCCACCTTGTCAGCCACTGTTCGATGAGGATGAGTATATGGAAGAGGAACAACCTGAGAGTGATGAAGATTCTAGTGATGGCGAATGGGAATGTCCACCAGAAGCTCGAGAACCACCGATGCCGCTAGACTATGAAGCTTTGATTGACGGTTTGTTGCAGCTTCCTGGGCGAAATCATCTACCAGTCTTGAGTAAGGACCTTATTGAAGGCGTTGAGACCATCTGGTAAGGAATCTTGGCTTCTCGTTTGAGTAATTTCTGTTTGAGCTTTTGAATTTGTGTTTGACTTTATGATATTTGTGTTGAAGTTTGCATTTGGATAGAGTTAGCTTTTGATTCTTTGACTGGTTAGAGTTAGCTTTCCATTCTCTCTAATGTCGATTTGTGATTCTGATTCTAGCTTGGATTTTGTAAGTTTTTCGGTTTTTGATTTAGATTTAGATTTCATTTGATTTAGATTTCTCTGATTCTAGCTTCAGCTTGTATAATGTGTTGTGTTTCATGATCGTCCAAGTAGCAGGTTAAAGATAAATTTGTACTTAGTTTTGTTTGGGAACAAAACTGTTTCTGTAATTTTGTTTATCTACTTTATATTTCCTTTCTTACAGGTTTACCAGGGACAAGGGTAAATTGTCTAGAGTGATTTCCACAATATTCAGAAGGAAGTTTGATGGTCCTTACTATAGCTGGAGTGTTACTCCTCTCCATATTCAAGAGAGATATTTCAGGAAATTTGCGGTAAGTATTGTATCTCTTACCATTGTTTGCTGTCCAATCAGATTACTAGTGTATTAACAATTTTCAATTTTTTGTTTGTAGAAAAAGTATACTTGGGATGGAGCTATTACTGATCTTGTCAAGCAAGGATTCTTAAAGATCGCCAAGAAACGCATGAAAGGAATTGTCAGTCAAGCTAAAACGGGAGGCGTCAAACCTATTTGGATTACCAAAAAGCTTTGGAAACACATGTGGAGGCATTGGGTCACCCCTGATGCAGTGGAGAAGAGTGAAAATGCATCGCTCTCTCGTAACTCTGATCGTGGCGGTCTTGGTGTTCACAAACACTTATCGGGCCAGAAGTCTTACTTGCAAGTTCAGCAAGAATTGGTAACATACTTTCCTATTAGTTTTGCTGATTCAAATCACCAACCTAACATTTACTTTATATGATTTCTTTCTTTAACCTTTGCTATTTTTGTAGGAGGAGGAATTGGGTTGGCCAGTTTCTCTTGGAGAAGTATTCCTGAGAACACATACAAGGCCTGATGGAACATTTGTCGATCAAAAAGCAAAACAAGTAGTTGAAGCATACGAGAAAAACTTGGGAGAAATCATGACTCAAATGGATGGGGATGGGCCAGCAAATTCTGAGAACTCATCTGAAACCTCAACTCATCGGAATCTCTCTATTGATCAACATAATGAGATCTTTCTAAAGGTAATTTATGTCTAACTCTTCTGAACATTGTCTCTGCCTATGACCTGTGACTGGTTGTCATTATTTTACACCTAGAGCTTGATGCTACTTTCAGATTTTTTGGCTTTTTAAGCATTTTCTGTTCATGTTTTCAGTGTACTCAAACAGATGACAAAGGAAATCCTTTTGGGCTTGGACGACTTGCTGAAACCATGGCCAAAGGGAAAAGAAAAGAGAGTTGTGAAAGCTTTCTTCCTCATCTATGTTGGAGTTGCATCAGAAACTTGAAGATGCTCGTCGTAAGCTCATGAAACAAAATGAAGAATACCAACAAGCCCTTTCTCGACTCTCAACCTTGGAGCACCTTTTCTCATTCATGAAGAAAAAAGATCCAGAATCAGCTGACTATATGGATGCTCACCAACCACCACCAGCAATTACACCTGTAACTGCCGCAGACACTGCACCAGCAACCGGAGAAGGCACTACACCAGCCACCGGAGAAGGCACTACACCAGCCTCCATACCTGCCAATGAACAAACCGTCAATGAAAACAGTTCAGTCATTCGCTCTACCTCTCAGAATTAATCTTCTTCTACTCTTCTAAACTTGTTGTTTATGTTTGTGTTCTCTTTTGGAATTATCTCTTTTGTTGGAAATTGAATTATCTCTTCTGAGACATGAATGTTGTTTGGAACATGAATGTTGTTAATGTTTTGGTTATGGATTTTGTTTTTTGGTCAATATGGTGTTTTAGGTTTCAAATTTCAATTGTCAGGATTTTTAGCGTTTGATTTCAGCTTTCTAAATTGGTAAAACAATAATAGTAGTGACTACCTGGTTACAAATAAGTCTCAAAATTGTGACTAATTTCAGACCAAAACAATTACACAAGCTAACAAAATCGTTGCCAATACGTTACAAATTTCTGACCACCCAATGTCTCTCACACATTAGTCGCAAAATTTTCACACTCTTTTCTCACTGTTTTGCGACTAATGACACGCTCATTTCTCTCCAAACCAGGAGTCTCTAATTCGTCTCAAATACACATGAATCACAAAAGCGTCACAAATACGTCGTCAAATTTACCACTATCTTGCGATTAAATTGAGACGACCTTTATCACTTATTTGCGACCACATTTTCGTCATGATTCCCCGACGCACAACTCGTCCTAACGTAGTCGTATATACGCGTTTCCAAATTCAGTCACGTTTTGGTCTTTAATTTACGACTAAAAGTTATAGTCTTAAAGGAGTCGCTTATAAATGACCAAATTTAGTAGTCACCAAATCGTTGCAAAATTGCGACACTTTCGCGACGCTTGTCATTTTGCGTCGAGAAATTTGTGACTACTAGAGGTCATCGCTCAAAACGTCGTAAACAGGTGTTTTGCGACCCATTTGTGACGATTACCGGTGTCACAAAACGCAGGTTTTCTTGTAGTGTAGGTTGCTCGACATGAGATATGACATTCGGGAGCCGGATTGTCATAGTTCTAATTAAGCATTATGGGATATTTGTAACGGGTCTGGTGAAACGTCGGAAAGTGAGTGAACTTGAAAACCAAATGCTTTTGACGAGGGTTCCAATCCAACGTCTCTGCCACAAAGCCATGGGTCTAGCATTCGTTGGGATTACTGCTTAGATTTTAACGATGACGATTAGATTTTAGTTTTCTCATTTTTGTATATGTTAATGATGTGTAATAGTTTAAGGCTTTTGTCTAGTTTTTATTTGGGAGGCCCATTGATATAGTAGAAATTAAAATATATATTATGGGAAAATCACATTTTAAACTTTTAACGTGTCATTGAGTAGCACTTTAAACCTTGAGATATTTTCACTAACACTATAAACCTTTAAAATGATTTCACTAACACTTTAAACCTTAAAATTAACTTTCCTGTTTGTACCGCCACGAAAGATTATGGAATAGTAATATCCGTCAACGTGAAATAGTTAAACTATGCTGGTTTTATTTAAATACTTATTTAAATTTTTTAATTTAATTTAATTATTTATAACAATTGATAAAATATAAAAATATATCAAAGCAAAAAAATGAAGAATCAGAGATAAGGTTAAAACATTTGACAAATGTAAAATTGAAGACGACAATAGATTTAAAAGATTCACTGGTTTCCTGTGAGAAGTCAATCGATTTGAATCAGAATCCAGTGGAGATATATTTATTAAAAAAATTAATAATGTGAAAATAACATCGTAAAAGTTATGTTTACAATGAAGATGAACACAATTTTTTTTTTTATCTTTTTTTTAATTCATAAAACTAAATATAATTAAAAATTAAATTAAACCAACATAGTTTAACTATTTCGCGTTGACGGATATTATTATTCCGTTATTTTTTATGGCGGTACAAAAATGAAAATTAGTTTTAAGGTTTAAAGTGTTAGTAAAATCAGTTTAAAGGGTTAAAATATTAGTAGAATCATTTTAAAGGTTTATAGTATTAACAAAATTCTCTCGAGGTTTAAAGTGGTATCTGATACTTTGAAGGTTTAAAACGTGATTTTCCCTATATATTATTGGTATCTACCTACCCTTTAGTACTTGATCATATATATACAAAATGCTAAAGCGACGACGAAATAGTAGGTAGTATCAGTCCGATAAGAATATACACTATAGTTGCCGAAAGAAATATAGGACGAGTTAATCCCGTGGACATATACAATTTATTAATAGTATTGTTGTCTTTCACTAAAATGGAGTATAACGTTTTTACATTTGCAACTCAAACGAGTATGGAGATATCGCTGCTTCATAAAAAGGTTGTGTGAGATATCGTTTTCATTTTCAGCATCTGGCTCTATTTGGGAATAAGGAATATGTTATAGTTTTTAATCAGTTTAAGAAGATAAACTAGTATTATCATCATTACAGATTGTAATTTTTGTTCAATTTTGCTTTCTACTTACAATGACAATACATAATTTATATGCATTCAAAAATACATTTTATGTAAAATATATTCATTACAAAAGTTGATTCCAAATCTGTCCTTCAAAACTAGTATGTCATTCGTATACACTTGCAGCACAAGTCTTTCTTGAAGAAGTAAATTCATCTTAATGTATATGTGCAGCAACAACAAAACTTAATGTGCATGAACAATAGCATCTATCAAAACAAACGGCGCCAATATCATATACCCAACGATAGTAATCAAACCCTTCAAATTATATAACCTTATAGAAAAACAAATGGTAATTGGATCAAGAACAAATAAGTAAGCTAATTAGCTCCTTTGATGCATGTATTTTCTTCTCTATGATTAGGTGTATCTCACTATAGGAGTAGGAGGCACCAATGGTTGTAAAATGGGTTCCAACCCTTTTGGAAACATGAATGACAAACGTATGTGTTGTTGGAAAAACAAAAAAAAAAAGCTAAACTCAAGATCAAGTTTACCTTTAAAATAATTTTGTACTGAGTCTATCTTTTGAGTCCGAATATTCTCTTTTTATTGATTATTTTTTTTTTAGAAAATTTTGTGTATGAATATGTGCACACACAACACAACCGGAATATCATTACAAAGTAAGATCCATTTCATAAGAAAACAAAAACAGAGAGAAGAAAGAAAGTAAAAATTGGAAATCAAACTTTGAGAAGTGTTGTGTAGAAGTTTCTTTATAAAACTTTTTTTGCTTTCAACAGCCTAGAATTATAACTAAAAGAATATCTAATTGTATATAATTACAAGAACAGAATCTAGTTGTACTAAAAGTTAAACCACCGGCCTGATCGAAATATATCGATTCTAATCGTCCTTTTGTGTCCAAGACTAATGAGTAATGACCAAGGGTGACTAAAATGTCTAATTTATCGCAAGGTGATGGGTCCTATCGAAAACACAAAACAAGAGATGATGTGGCGATCCGATCTGATGGTATGTGGGTCTCAGCCTCAGGACATTGGCCTTTGCCCGTGGGCAGACATAAAAGCTGTCATCACTAAGAGTATCCTTTGGCACGTTCTCATTGGTAAGGCTTGAATATCTTGTCAGTTCTTCTGAATATGATAGTAATGCATTATTTCATTACATATCACCCAAACTCGGTAATAAGACACAATGCAAAACAGTAATGACCAGTGACTCATTTCTCTTTTTTACTTCTTATACAAATCAAGACTTGTTATTTTCATGAAATGCCTTTTTCTAATTCTGTCAATGATCTATGGTCATTTTTACGTAGGGGGAAAACTATGAATACACAAATGAAAACAGTGTCCTTTAATCATTTTGCCATCGAATTTAAGTCACTGGGTCCAAACAAACACATGTGCATGAAGGTTCAAAAATAGGAGCAAGATATGAAAAAGTTTGATCTGATTGATATGGGATTTCTTTCATATTCGTAAATGCCAAATTAAATTCTATTCAAAATTTGGTAATTTTACGTATAAATTTTAAATTTGCACCCAAAAAAAAACGTATATATTTTAAATATCAAAATGGTTATTGAATACTATCATTTAGAACTGGTGTACATGGATACATGCTATAAACACTTTATTTCTTTTTTTAAAATGTTTTAAATCATTTTAGGATGAAACTACACATCAAATTATTAATTTTTGGTTTTATAATTTATACTTGTAATTAATGTTTATAACATATTATTGTTAAATGCCACAACAACATGAAAGACTTGAGTTAGAGACGAGGAAATCCCTCTCACAACTACACTCTGTAAGCATTTACAAACTTTGATTATAACTTGTCTCTCCTTACTCTAGCTATATCATACACTAACAATATTAAAGAAGATTCTACTTGTAACTTTTCATACTAACTCAAAAGTTATTATCCTAACTGATAATCGAGTAACAACTCAGGAAATACATCTCCAGCTTGCGAACTCCGCTCACATCACAAATCGCCACAACCACAAAGATCCGATCCCTTTCTTCAATCAAACTGTTGTACTACCAACATTGATATTGTCTATATGCATGTGCACATATACATATGCGTGAAAATATAACGGCATATAAGTTGCAAGTTAGTCATGCCAGCAAATGAGCATGACCACACATCTTCTGATGATGTAAAGCCTTCCCTTCTGCTCTTTCAAGTATCCTCCGAGCTTTTTGCTGCATGGCGTCTTCTNNNNTCTTCTTCTTGGTTTCTTTCATGATTAAAATAACTCTAGAGACAGAGATATATAGAGGTATATAGAAAATGAGAGAGAGAGTTCGGGGGAGAGAGAGTCTGTGAATGAGAGGGAGAAAGAGATGCCTTAGCAGTAGCACAGAGAGAGATGTTGTGCAAATGAGTAGGACTTAACTTATATATACTCACATCACATACATGCATATCTACTATGTAGGTAGGCAGATATATGTATATATATACGTAATACCAATTATAGATGAAAAGAAATAGAAATAAGTAACAAGAAGACTGTATCCCATACTTTCTCTCATCATGCATTGAATATTATTATTCTATTTTTATTTTTTATAAAAGCACTTGAGATGTAAAGTGGAATCTACAAAAAAGGCTCTCTCTCTATTAATTAAGGGTATGCCATATCAATATTTCTAAGAAGTAACAAGATTACAAAGGAATCAAAGCAACCCCACGCGCATTATGTTCTTTTGCTCTTGTAAATTGATAACTTCGGTAGCTGTCAATGTCATTGTGTGTTGGGTCCATCATGAATGACACTTCCAACCCTTAATTAACCAAAGATCTGAAGACTCTGGTTCTCAAAATAGCAACTGTTGATTCATTAAATAGAAGACTTACTTGCCGGCCAAACACAATAAATTTACAATCAGCCGGTTATTAAGATGGGGTATTGAACCTAACATTTAAAGGATTTTAAAGTATTCTTATTCAATTGAGAATTTTAAAAAATTTTATGAAATCTTATGTTATTCAATTAAGATTTATATAAATTTTTTTAAAATAATTCAAAATCTCTTGTTATTCAATTAATTGTTTATAAATCCAACTTTAAATCTCTTGTTATTCAAAATATCACAACTTTCTTTTAAAATGCTACTTTGAATGATTTTAAGGGATTTTTTTTTGCTTTTGAGTTAAAAAACATTTCTCTCAAATCAAAACAACAAAACACAGTCATAAAACCACCACAATCTCTTGTTCTGTAAGCTTTTTCCGCATATCAACTCCAACAACTCTAATCAACGCAGATCAACTCTTTGTAAATACTAGATTAGGACCAAATCGATGTGCGAGTTTTTAAAATGTCTACTAATTAAAAGAATATATTAATATTTATTGTAAATGAAATATATTTTGCAGAAATAAATATATAGATATTCTTAGTTATAGATAAGGTTTTACTTTAATACACTAATTTATATTTTTATATTTTCATATTTACAAGTTTTTTTTTTGTCAACCATTGGGCCACAACAGACCAGCCCATTAGCCTAATCTCTACATTCGTAGGGAGCTGGAATCGATCCCTGATGTTCTTACATCCAAAAATATTTTATTGTAAAGTTTGCTCTTTATCACCACCTATAAAATGACTTTGTGAACAAATTAAACTAATTTTTGTTTATTTACTTTCAATTTGACGCGGATTCTTTTCACCACTTTAATTTGTTTGTGACAGTTTGTATAATCCCCAAAATATTTCTTTAAATTGTTTACTCAAAAAATATTGTGGATAAAAAGAAAAAAATATCTACAAAATTGCAATGAGTTTATGACCAACCCAATAAAATTTGAGAAATTGAAAGATAGTTAATCTAAAAATACTTAAACATATTTAAATTAAAATAATAAAAAGAAAGAATAAACAAATATTGACAGTTAGTAGATTTCCTTTTTACAATAAGTTTAGAAATATTACTTTTTAATGTTTAGTTCTTTTTAATGTTTTAGTAAATTTAGATGCATGTCAACATGTTATCGATACAATCTTGTTAATGAGTAACTTTGAGTAACTTTAACATTAAGCTTTATATAATAAAATGTTTTGATACTGATTGTTATTTTAAAGTGTTCGAATTTTGTTAATGTCCAAATTTTGTTAACAAATACCAAAAAGATAGATATCCAATATATCCTGTTAATTAACAAAAAAATAAGAGTAAATATAGTGAATTATATTACACACATTGTGTATAATCTGTATTAATGATTTGGAAATATGGATTAGATACGACGCACGTGATTAGGGTGGCGTGGGCCAACAAGCTAGTTTCCAAAGGTTCTAAAGTTGATAATATCTATATTAACATTTTATATTAACATTTTTGAAATACATTTTGGTTTATGTCTTTTAAGTTTTAATTATTTAATTTTTTTTTACAACATTAACCCCTAAAATAATTCTATAAATAACATTGCAGAGAAACTCAAATACTAAACTTTTTAAAATTGACCAACATTTGTTACATTTATTGCCATAAAATCTTAACAACATCTATACATTCCGATTTTTCCAAAAACAACTCTACCCATTAAAGTTTTAACCCATTAAATCTCCAAAACTATTTTTATGGATGCTAAAATCTCTCAAATTTAAATGATATACAACATATTTTCCTTAACAAAAGTTTACAATATCCATAATTATATTAACATTAATAAATTTCCTAAACCGAAAATCCAATTATAAAATGTCACATTAAATATGTTGAAAACCCCCATATAATTTGGTTTATTTTTTTATTTTTTGAGGAATTACCAAAAAAATTAAAATTCTATTAATTATTATAAACTATATATTTGACATGGAAAAATTATAAACTATATAAGTATGCTAATTTGATAAAACAATTAACATAATTAAACTTGAAAAAAACTTATTTTGATTATTTTTTCTTATGCAAAAATTTATTTTGATTTTGGTGAGACGGGTTGGCATTAATCTTATATAGGGAGTTAAGTGGAATTGTTTTTTTTTAAACACTTTTAGATGTGTACCAGGAGATAAATGTATTACTAGACTATACATATACTACAGAGGTTAAAGCCTTGAAAACACCACAAAAATCCTATACTTTGAATATCAAATACCAGTAAAATTTTATATTTTTTAAATCAATAAAACAATAATAAAATAACAAATAAATACAATATAAATTTTAAATTTTTAAAATTAAAAATATTGTCCAGCGGTGTACGGCGGGTTAAATCCTAGTATCTTTAACTAAACCTATGGATAGTTCTGATTAGTGAACATCTCTTAATTTAAAAAGTTAAGTACGTTCCTTTGTCACATTCATGTCACTAACCGAATTGTCGTTGCTAATTTGAGAATGCTAAAAGACCTCAAGTCAACTCATTACTCAGTATTATTATGTAATTTTTTAGATAATTCAAAATTTATTAAATGGAAAAAGAAAGGGAAAAAAAAACACTCAAATCTTCACAATATAATATTGACGTCTTATAATACTAGCAATAGCCAAAAGAATTTTAGATTTTTGTTTGAAAATTCTACCTTTCTAGTATAATATATAGATAGAAAATGTAGATGAAAAATGACTAGGGATGTAACATTTAGTTTTTAAAAATTGGGTTGTAACCTGTAACCAAGTTATGTGGGGACATATATAACGCCCAATGATATGATAAATAGGAGACAAATGCCCATTAAACTTATCGCATTACCTTCGAACCCTCGGATCCAGACACAAGTATCCAAAGTTTGCTTGTCTCTTTGCTTGTTCATCTTAGTGTAGGGTCTGCAGATTATTCAAAGGGTTAAAATAATCAAAACTGGAGAAAATAATCGTATGATTAATAATTCGAAAATAAACCATCACAGCAGAAAAGTTTTATAAAAACATGTAATGTACGGAAGAAGACCGGTCGACATGTGATAATCCCGTGAAGGGCATGCTCTTTGCCTCGTCTAAGGTGGACAATGGACTTTAATTACATTCTTGTTAGATAAGCTTATTAAATATTATCATGGAATAATTCTGACGCAACGAGTTTTTGGGAGTCTAATTATTTGGTGATACATGTTCCTACGTCAATCATTATTATTTCAATTTAATTACATTTTACTTAGACAAATCAAACTAGCTGGGGCCTTCTGACATTTAAAAACGAGTTCACATTCAAACTAACCGGTCTAATCATCTCAAAATGGATCAGGTTTGATAAAAACGAGTTCACATACAAACTAACTAAGCGAAGAGGAAGAACAACAAAAATATTCAAATATATTTTTTATTTATTTATTTTTATTATTAAAATCAATAAGTAAGAAATTTATTTTTTTGAAATATTTAGGAAATCATTTATGTTGTTTAATAATTACAAAACATAATTATACCCAATATAAAGATATATTGTATATATGTTCAATGCATTCAGTCTTAAAATGGTTAGTTTTTCTTTCAATTTTAAAACTTAACTAAAAGTGAAATAAATATCATTCTTAAAATTTTATGATATTAAAAATTAAACTAAACCAGAAAATATTTTGTAATAAATCAAATAAGTACTTATTTTAACATTAACAATTAAAAAACATTAACTCCTTACTTTAATTTAATACAAAAACAATCTCTACAATAAAAACTATTAGCATCAAACCCAACACATATCAAAATCATTAGAATTGTTGAAAATAAAAAGTCATATACTTATGGTAAAATATAAAATCATTGTAACATAAAAGTTTAAGAATTGAAAAATTCTTAACGATTTTGATTTTACTTTCAGTCAAATTTTTCAATAGAAAATAATAATTATAAGTGCATTAATATATATATATATATATACAATATAGCGTTATAATGAATATAGAATGTGTTAAAATTAGTGATTAACATAATATTAAGAAAAATAAGATAATCAAAATAAGAAAATTATTTTATTGAAATATTTAGGAAATCATTTATGTTGTTTAATAATTACAAAACATAATTATACCCAATATAAAGATATATTGTATATATGTTCAATGCATTCAGTCTTATAATAGTTAGTTTTTTTTTTCAATTTTAAAATTTAACTAAAAGTGAAATAAATATCATTCTTAAAATTTTATGATATTATAAATTAAAATAAACCAGAAAATATTTTCTAATAAATCAAATATGTACTTGTTTTAACATTAACAATTAAAAAACATTAACTCCTTACTTTATTTTAATACAAAAAAAAATCTCTACAATAAAAATTATTAGCATCAGACCAAATGCATATCAAAATCATTAGAATTGTTGAAAATAAAAAGTCATTTACTTATGGTAAAATATAATAAAAAATCATTGTAACATAAAAGTTTTAGAATTGAAATATTCTTAACGATTTTGATTTTACTTTCAGTAAAATTTTTCAATAGAAAAAAATAATTATAAGTGCATTAATATATCTATATACAATATATCGTTATAATGAATATAGATATTTTTGTTAATTATTTTATTAGTATTAAAAATAAAGAAAATATTTTATTTAAATATTTTTATTGGTCAACATTAGTCAACCGATCAATAATAATAATCAACGCCAAATTCGCGAATAATGTATTGAAATAAGATAACTTGGAAATATGGATTAGATCCCGATGCACGTGATTAGTTTGCACACAAAGGCTGGCGGGCCAAGAAGTTTCCAAAGCTTATCAAGTTGATTATCTTTTAATTAAACCTTTGGCATCGTGCTGATTAGTGAACATCTCTTTATTTAAAAACCTCTCCTTTGTCACTTTCATGTCAATAACCGGAGACATTTTTCGAGAGCTATGCGAATAGGAAGATCATATCAGAGTCACGTTTTACATATTCCCAAAGAAGCATACGTTCCAAAACGAGTGTCCTTTGGCTAGCACTGAATTTGAATCAACTTGTCCGAGTTTAATAGAAGTCAATCAGTAATTGTATTGAAAAGTTGATGTTTTTAATGCAAAGAACTGAAGGAATATATATGCCCCAACAATTTCTACAAAAAAAATAAAACCCAAAAAAGAAAGAACAAGAAAAAATTGAAGCTTTTATAGAAGTTATCCACAACTCTCTCCATAATTCTAGCACAAAGTAAAACAAAAAACACTCTTTACTAGTTAATAATTGTAATTTAATACATTATTGATCGATCACTAAATCTTCCGACAGAAAAGTTCAACTTCGTAGTGCCACAGACAAAACTGACAAGCAGAAGAAGTCTTCATGTCGTTGACTTCATCGTATGGACGCCAACCACAGTTCCTTACTAAGAACATCATGGTTTTACCGGCGCACTTGCACTTCTCTCGAAGGTACGCTGTTTTGAGTCGTTCCATCACCGGGTTGGCATGATCCCAAACGAACTCTCTAATCTTTTCAATCTTGTATCGAAGTTCCAGCAGCTCCTCTATCGTAGTTGACAACAACGGCTTTGTAACAGAAGAAAAGATCTTGAAACCCTTTTGTTTTGTTTGGCCTCCAAGACAGATCAGAATCAGCCCATAGACATATTTAGCCTCTTTGTATCCTTTTTCTGCAGCTTTAGCTAAATATTTGAGTCCTTTCTGTTCACGGTTATCTAGAAAGTAGTAGATGAATCCTTTCCGATACAAAGCTTCGGGGTTTCCATTCTTGCGACATCTTTTGAAAAAATTGGAGAACGTTTCATGGTCGCGATGCCATGGGAACAGAGGGGTTTCTTGGAGCGAAAGTCGTCGGAGAACATATCCATCATCGCAAATATGTCGAAACGGTTTCGAAACTAATCTGAGATTACGAACCTCTGACAAGGAAGAAGCCGCGATACATGACGAAATCTCTACAAGAAGATCATCCGGTAAAGAATCGAGGCAAATTCTTGTTTTCCTAGATTTCCTTATAGACCATGAAGAGGAGAACAGAGAGGATGATACCATGTTGTTGTTGTTGTTGTTGAGATTCAAGAGTACTGTATCCAATTTGGCCAATTCCCTTTATTATATTGTTATATATATAGAGAGGGCTTAATTCGTTTTCCTTTTTTGATTAGGAGAGACAAATTGTTCCTTTTCCTTATTAAAAAAGGAAACAAAAATAGATAGATATGACTAAAGAAAACAGGAATAAGAAATTCACAATAGGCTTTAAAACCCGATAGACTCGAGAAGATTGTATGTCCATCGAACAGGATCAAGAACTCACTTTAGCTGGGCGTTCTGTAGCATCAATAATGACAATATAAACCTAGGCGCGCGTTATAAAACTACTCAATTGTTTTGTAATATACAAAAATAGAATAATAACCCCATTGTAATTAAAGAACTTTTTATAGAGATCACAAGATATATAATCAATCCTAAAATAGATTCTGTATATATAATAGCAAGAGAGTCACATACGACGGAGATGATATCTAATAACCGGCTAGGTTCAAATCAATACAATCAACTACTCAAGAGACAGTCCTTCCCATATCCTCATACCAAAGTAGCATCAAGGAGATAATTCACAATACAATCTCCACCTCCGTGTTCAGACGATGTAAAGACACAAAATAAAACAAGATAAAAGTTTCAGCTTCTTATTCATTGATCACACAAAAATAAACCCTGGCTTTCTCATCAAGTGCATGGACTACAAACTTTCCTACACCGAATCCAGAGAATTACATCCAACACAACTCCAACGAAATACAAAATTAACACTTTGTAAATAGAAACATGAACACACGAGCCACTTGCTATTGTACCCTTGCACAGAAGGCAGCGTTACATGTTTGACTCCTTTCTGCCTTTGCTTGGCCTCTGAAGAGAAATACAAGAAGACCATTTGATCACTCTTATAATGTTCACAAAAATAACAAATTACTCAAAACGAGTTCACAAAACAGCTATACTCTTTATCCATCAGAGTTCAATTCTCACATATTTTATCACAACATTGGCTACATCACAAAATCAACAGTCTCAACGATAGATATACCTCTTGTAAGAGATATATCTCTCTATCTCTGATTTCTGTTCAGGCTTATAAGCTAACCATCTTTCATGTGGACATAAATCATCAAATGTTCCTAGATCTGCATATTAATAAGATTGAGATTAAATTACTAAACACATTTGCATATCAAAACATAAAAATAACGTTAACCAAAATTTCAAACCTTGAAGCAAAAATTTTGGTTCTTCTTCATAGCACTTCAGTTCCCAAAGAACAAGACCTTTTTCATTCAATATGATTGGTTTAGTTCTACTTGCATCACATATACGCGTCTCTGTAAATAGAATTTGTCACGTTAAAGACAACAAACATAGAGGACAACAATATAGGAACATATTGAGTCTTAAGGAATTTGGACTTACGTTGAGATGTCATGCCTTTTGCTTCCATCATCTCATCATGAGCTACTTTAGCTTCGGCTCTTATTTGAGACATGATTACGTTATGCTCCTCAATGGACAATGGAGCTCCATTTTTCTCCATAATGGCTTTGGCAACATCATCTTGCATCTTCTGTTTGAGCTTCTTCTCCTATAAAGACAGAACGAGCTTTAGCACAGCAAATAGATTGATATATATATATATATATATAAAAATTCATCATCTTACAGATTTTAGAAAATACCTTTTCCTTTGCTGATGCAAACTTTTCTTGAGCTTCTTTTTTCTGTTTTTCAGACTCTTCAATTTCGCTTTTTATGCAATCTCTCATTACCCTGAGAAAATTACACACATTAGGTATCTCAAAACGAAACATAAAAACTACAAGAAAAAATTGATTCACATACTTTGTGGTAAGTGATTCATCACATAAGAAATTTAGAAGCTTGAGCCTTCTCGATGCATCCATATTCTCGTATTCAGTAACACCCGCTACAAAAGTTTCAGGAGGGAAGTCATCACTCAAAACTTCTGACTGCGATAGGATCTCTCCAATAGCAGTGAACCAACTGCTGTCAGTTGCACTTAGAGTCAAGGACCTGTAGTAAAATTCAAATTCATCAGAAACATGAACAAGAAAACAAACATATGTATACATTTATATAGACTCATACATGTCTCTATAATGTGATATTAAATCCAACAACTGGATCATCATCTGGATAATAGGGCAGTATTGGTTTCTCCTTGTGTTACACTCACGTACAAACAGCTCACGGACAACAGTTTCAGCTTGTCCTTCCTTTAAAGAAAGAGCCTATTCACAAAATTTAAAAACGAATCAGATTAAGAGTAAATCATTACAAACCATATGTTGTTAATAAGCTAAAGAGAGCAATGTTCATCATACGTTTCCAAAGGCTGAGCAAAACTCGAAAAACTGGAATACATTTCCAGCTTCTTCAGTGGGTATATCAATGCCTGATACACAAGTCAAGCTTGTACCCTGAGGAACTACTGGAGCCTCAAACTGAATCTCCTCTTTAAGTTTGTCACTGGATTCGGCTCTCTTCCTCTTGGCTACCACTTTCTTCTCCTCCTTGGCAACATCTGTTTCATAAACGTTAAATCATTAGCCTCTTCTTTTATATTAGAAAACTAACAAAACACACAATTCTAAAATTATAGTCTGACCTAATATTTCCACTTCTGTCCCTGGAACAGTTTCACTATTGCTACTACTACCTTCATTGGAAGCAGCAATCTACATAATTAATCAAGTAAGCATAATTAAAGACAAAACCGATAGATCATTAAAAACAGGATTTGTATGATCATTTATTTTAGTCACCAGTTTTGGCTTCCTCTGATAAGCAAACTTATCAGGCCCTTCAACTTCAAGAAGCTCAACGACTGATGTCAACCCACAAGCTCTAGCTTTATGTACCAAAATCCCAGTGGGGTTTAGCCCTCGACTTACCCTGTAAAAATCCACACAAACCATTTTATTTCATTGATAATTATCAAAGCTCTAATATATCTCAAAGAGACGTCTAATTTACCTGCACACACTGCAGATGCAGATGCCTCTACATTGAGGACATACCCAATCGTCCAACTTTGCTACTTCTTCTGCATTCTCACCATACCTATGATTCAAATCATGAAAAACACACATAATAATAAGATGTTATTATTGTGGAAAAAAAAACAAGGAAATAAAAAAAAAACGAACCTGTTTGATAAGCATTTGTAACAAAACTTATTGGGGCAAGGCTTGTTAGTATTCATCTTCCTGGCCTTGCACGGTGCGACGAAGTCCATAGTCTTCTGTCGACACTACAAACAAACCAATGAACCAACATTTTAAATCAAGAAAAAAAAAATTATTATCTAACCAAACAAAACTATAAGTCTCACCTGGTGACATGATTTGCCATTTTTCGAATCATAAACTCTTCTTCCAACGACTCTAACGCCAGGATTGCGATTACGTTTGTTCTCCATAACAACAGTAAACTATGGTGAAAAAGAATCGAATTTTGGGGAATAATAGAGATTCTAAAGAACTAAACCGATGGAAAATGGGTTAATTAGAGAGTAAATAAATCAATGGAGAATGAAACTAGAGAAGATGATATATGCAAACGTTGAAGTGAGTCTGGAATCTATAAGGTCGTTCCTATTTTTTTTTTTAATATATAATAGATTCAATTTTTCAAAAGAAGAAGGAAATAATAAAAATATATTCAAGTGTTTTCTTTGTCATTAATAGGTGATTTCAGATATTCATCGTTTTATTTAACTATATTCTATTTTATGATAAAGCTCTCATTGGTTTAAATTTTATAGTTATAGAAACAAATATTTTATTTATTTTTTGGTAAAAAATAGTAAAATGGAGAATTTTTTTTATTTGACTTCTATCATAGGATGGTAGAATAATAAATTAAGAAATAATCTTTAGATTATGCAAACATTCATGTAACCAACATTTATTGGCCAAATCATGTAACCAACTTTTAGTGGGGATTATTGATTTGAGATTTGATTAGAGTTTTAAAGATTTTAAATATTATATAGAATCTGTTGTTATTAGATCAAAATTTTGTTAAATTATGTTAAAGTTTAATGTTATTAGTTTGTGATTTGTAAAAATTTAATTAAAATCTTAACAAATTCGGATTATTGGATTCAGACTTTTATAAAGTCATTAAAAATTTTGTGTTATTCAATTAAAACAAAATAATCTAGGATTGTTAATTAGTTCAATTATTATGATATTAGTTCATGATTTTAGACACTTTCTTTACAAAATATAGTCATAGAAAGTATCATAAAAATACAAGGATTGTTTGTACGACTTTACAAGAGCTTAGAAAATAATCAACAAAACTCTCTAGCAATCTTTAACAATTTTTCATTAATTCACTTTTAATGATTTTTTTCAATAATTTTGTTAAACTCTTCAAAAATCTTCACAAATTAGAATCCAATACCACCCCTAATTGTATATACAAATCCCAAATTCTATACCAAATTATAGAATGTAGTCAAGTAAAAGGAAAAAAATCGGAAAAAACCTACTAATGACAAACACACTTTTGAATATATTTTTATTTCCCTTTTTTGTCCCTTTTAGGTCACTTGTACTCTCGAAGATTCTTAGCAGCAGAAATATTTTTTCTAAGACTGAATTTTTTTTTTGACGAAGGTATAAACCCGCAAATCAAACAAATTACCGTCAATGTTTGATATCATTCATGAGGTCTATTCTCTCTTAAGCAGCTTTGAACAAGTAAAGTAGTGTTTGTATTCCAGTTCCATCCTCTTCAAAAAAATTAGAACACAAATAGATTTGGTAAATCATAATTTTACTAATTATCGATAATTGTATAACTCAATGGCTACAAGGAAATTATAACTCTTAAGTAGTGGTTGTTTTCCATACTTGCAAGGAAATCAGACGACTAGAAAAACCGAATCAAACAAGTGCATGGCCATATAACTTTCCTGTTTGAGCGAAGCTAGAATCAGGCTTCTACAGTCTTCAAGTTCGACTAAATTTAGTTTATATATATCCAGTTTCACGTTTGTAAATCATATTAGATATGAACATCTTACACTGTTTTGCCATGATCTTCGGCTATATATGTTTTTGCTTTTAGTATCATTCTCATCAATTCATTAAAACTTTCTCACTAATATACATAAAAAAATCAATAATCTCCTTAACTTGTCAATGGACCTGCTCGTTCTTTTTTCCTTTAGCAGATGTATTGGGTTTAAGAAAACAATCCTCCTAAACCGGAACAGAACCCTCCTGGGATGATGAGTTTGCAGTTAGCTGTCAATTAACCCTCCAGAATGTATATGCATGTGGAAATCCACTTTGACGTAGAACTCTAACCATGCACTACTATAACAATATTAGGAAACTCCAAATAGAAACCGAATACGGGATACTAAAATAAATAAAAGATAAGGAAAATAGAATGAAAAACCACACAAGTAGGATGAGATCCAAGCACTTCTTCTTAATATCCTTTGAAGAAGCATCATGGTGAACTAATAGATGATCAAAAATAATCCAAATTAAGCCTGAAACTTGCACTGAAAAATAAACAAGATGTCATATAATGTGACACTAATTAAAATCCATTAATTTTAAGAACTTGAAATTAATTCATAAAGGGAGAGACTAAACTTGGAAAAAAAGGAACAAGGAGACTGTCAAGAAGAGGAGAACAAGAAAAGATGTGATATGTAGAGTTCAGGGGTTGAAATAGGAGGGGCTCCTGGAATTGTTTAAAGAGCATCACCTTGTTACCATTCTTGGAAATTGTCGCAGGGTGGAAGAGTGAAGTAACATCATGAGGCTTATAGTAAGTGGNTTTGGGGGTTGAAATAGGAGGGGCTCCAGGAATTGCTTAAAGAGCATCACCTTGTTACCATTCTTGGAAATTGCCGCAGGGTGGAAGAGTGAAGTCTCATCATGAGGCGTATAGCAAGTGGGGTTAATCTTGTTCAAGTCAATGGAGAACAACTTGTCCATTTTCAATAATGCCCCACCAGTGTTGTGGTTAGTGAGCCTCCAAACGTGTTGCATGCCATCTCCATTTGTCTCTAAAGCCCACACAAGACGACGGTCGTCGTCTATGCTACCGAAGCTCATATCAACAACGGATGATGATAATGTCTCAATAATAGGATTTGGAATGACTTGAAACATGTCCGTGTGAAGATCAAAAGCAATCAATTTGGTCACGTCTAGGTGGAACCAATAAAGCCATCCGTTTGCAAAAGTTGGTGAGTTGGTGTTGTTTAAGCGATGTTCAGGAAGAGGTGGAGGCACCTGCCTCCATTGCTTGACTTCAAAATCGAATATATCGCATGATAAGATGGTGCTGTACTTGTTAATATTATGTAAACACACTATTTTGTGTGTTCCAGTAACATAGTCTTTTCCAAATCACTCCAACCTCATAGTCTTTAGAGCAACTTTCCTATACCAGCTTCTATACTTTGTATAAGAATATAAACACACAACTTTGGGTTCCTGGGTTTTCTGATGCAACATGTGTCTTTCCTTAAAAGATGTGGACCTTATCATACCTCTCCAGTGTTTAGACACGGTTTGGAATCTCAACAGGGATTTCACTGGTAGTCGCAACATAACTTGTTCTAACACATCGTGGTTAAGTATCTCATCAGTTCCCTCCCTTCTTCTTTTTCTTTTGCTTGCTCTTTCAATTATCTTCCATGATGTTGCATCATCTCTCCTGTCTTCACTTCTTCTCCGATGTAAGTCTTCAGTTTTTCTTTCTCTTCGTGATGACCACAAAGACCAAGAGAATTTGTCTTCCCCGTTGCTCTTCCTCTTCCATTATGTTGCATCATCTCGCCTGTCTTCACTTCTTCTCCGATGTAACTCTTCAGTTCTTCTTTCTCTTCGTGACCACAAAGACCAAGAGATTTTGTCTTTTCCGTTGCTCTTCCTCTTCCATGATGATGCACCGTCATATTCATCTCTTCTTCTCCTTCCTCTCCATGAAGACGGTGCAATCTTTCCCTTTTCCATGGATGATAGATCATCTGATCTCCAACTTTTGTCTTCAATTCTTCTTCCTCTTTGTGACAACGACGACCAAGAGATGTTGTGTTTTCTGTCCCTCTTCCATGATGATGTACCATNTATCTCTTCCTCTCCATGAAGACGGTGCAATCTTTCCCTTTTCCATGGATGATAGATCATCTGATCTCCAACTTGTGTCTTCAATTCTTCTTCCTCTCTGTGACAACGAGGACCAAGAAATGTTGTGTTTTCTGCCGCTCTTCCATGATGATGTACCATCGTAGTATTCATCTCTTATCTTCTTCTTCCTCCAGCTTTGAGACACTGTCTCTTCTTCACTTCTTCTCCTTCCTCTCTCTGAACACGACGCTATCTTTCCACTTTTGTGGCTCTTCCTCCCCTCCATCGATGCTGCTAAAGATTATCGTCCGATGTGTCTTAATGCTTCTTTTTCTACGTACTACTACTTTTTGCTTTCTCTTTCTAACGACAACGTACGTACGAAGACCAAGTAATATTCGCCTTCTTCGTGTCTTCAATGGTCTTCTTATGATTTCTCTCTCTGCCTCGAATATATATACATAGACATTGGCTTCTCCTACCGACTCTCGAACTAGGAATTCTTTCTAGTTTCATGTAAATCCAAAAGCCTAGTGGTAATTATTTTCTGAGAAGATAAACTCAAAGAATAAAAAAAGATATGGTTGTAATTTATTTATATATATTTTTAAATTATTAAAGATCTTAATTTTAAGTAAGCATTAAACCCTAAAAAGCCTTATTACATACAACGTTAGATTCCGATACTGAAAACAAAAAAGTTAGGTATTTAATAAATCGACTGATTTCGGTCTTGGACAGCTTCTAGATTAGCCATATCTTGCTCCGAACTCCCAAACTGGTCAGCTAGATTGAATATGGTTTTGGGAAAGAAAATCTTAGATCACTGAGCTTCCGAGATGCTTATGAGAACTTCCTTCCCCAAAGACAGCGTCAAAATATGGGTATCGGATCCCACACTCAATGATTTTAATGATCAAAGAGAGATTGAATATTTAAAAAATAACAGAGAATAAAATTACTTGAAATAGAAAATAAATTGAAAAGAAAACAAGTTGAGAAATGTATTGGAATTGATGAAAAATATAGAGAAAATGTGTACTCCCTCCATTTTATATTACAAATCACTCTAGGCACTCTCACACATATTAAAAAAAAAATTTAATTTTCTGTTTACCCTTCATTAATACATTATTTTATTTGTTTCAAGTAATTAATAAGATAAAAGTAAGGGATAAAACTGGAAATTTGACTAATAAACTTGCATTGTAAATATAAAATGACAATTAATATTAAACAAAATTTAACTCTCGAATGACAAGTAAAAATAAAACCAGAGGGAGTATAATATTGATCGAATAAAAAGAAGAAATAATATCCAAAATAATTGTTGGAAATAACAATGTTTGTGTCCAATATGGTGGTGAACAATATGCAACACTTACCCCCTATTATAGTGTCTTACCCCAATATGGTGGTGTCTTTATTTGGTCATTTAATTCTTTGACTCTTAATTAATGCGTCTATTTTGATGTCACTTTTTTTTTCTAAGTGTTAGACTTTGTATTTGCTTGGTCTCCTTCTCGACATTTCTTTCGCAGGCCCATCTACGAGCTCCGTCGTTGTCTACCTCGATTTTCCGAGTTCTTTTGAAACGACCTGACCCATTTTTTTGTTTTTAATTGCACAACATTAAACTAGTGATCTCATACTCACTAACATCCTAACCCCAATAATACTCTACAGCAGAAAGAAAAAACAGATCAAACTAGAAAACGATGGTGTCAACCGACAAACTCCTTTTGTTGATCGACACACATCCCAAAACCATGCAATTTGGTCTGTGGATGTTACACCTTTCGTTGTTCACCTCTCTCTCTCGAGCTCCTAGGGAGTTCCGGTTCTTCCCGAACTCTTGTGGTGTTCTGCAAGCTAAATAAGTCAGGTGGCGAACTTTCTTTTGTTTCCCCAAACTCCTGGAGAGCTGCTCAAAATGAAACACTTCGGCACCGCACAACTCTTATTTGGGTACTAAAGACGCAAATGTTTTTCGGGAAGTGGGTCTGACAGTTAACTCACAAAGTAACTATCATAATAATCAATTCATAGACTCAGAGGAAAAGTTTACTACTTTGACCATAGCAATTAATTTTTGAATTGAATCACACATTAATGTCAATATTTGACTACATCTTTTATGCAACATGTACATTCTTGGTCTTTTAATTTGATGGCCCTTAAATGTACTAGAATTTATCTGGTTTGAAGGATCCTATACCAACAATCAGCATAGTGCGTTGTTACGTTTTAACCTTCAACTTTGTCAAACTGAAACCTCTCAATCTCATGATTATTAATCAAATAGAACTCAAAACAGCTCAAGAAGAAGATTAAAAACATAGATAGCGAGAAATAGATGAACAAGAGCACACGGTGAGTTTGTTTACCCAGTTCGACAAAATAAATATGATCGAGTCTACGTCTAGGACAGGATCAAATCGACAATCCACTATAACATGGAGATTACAAATCACGGAAGCTCTCAACAATGGAGTCTTTCACTTTCTCAATTACAAATATAGAAGAAGAAAGAGATAAAGAGTATTTATACCAAGCACTCTTTTTATAACAGCAAAACCTATCTTGCAAAAATAAGGTTTCTTTTAGCTTCTCCAATCCCGGTTCAGCAAGCTCCATTAGTCCAGCAATCAATTCCTCTGAATCAAATGACTAAACCAGCCATTCAAGTTGAATCAGAACCAATTAATCACAACACTCCACCTTGATTCAAATTTAACAATCCTCTAGTGAACTACACTACTTGAACTTAACATTTGGTGTAATGCGCCTCTTTGAATTAACTGAGCAACTTTTCACTTTCTAAAGTTGCATCAAGCTTATGAACTGGTATGCCTTTTGTAAGCATACATGTAGGGTTCCCGGATGTATGAATCTTTAGGACTTCAAACTCTCTAACCTCTATGATATCTCTGACGAAGTAGTACTTAATCGCAATATGTTTGGTCTTTTCATGAAAAGCATTATTCTTGGATAAACATATAGCTGACTAAGAATCACTCAAAACAGTAGCTGCTTCTGGCTTCAATCCTAATTCTTCCTATAAAATCTGAATCAACATTCCTTCCTTATCTGCATCAGTAAGAGCAATATACTCAGCTTCTGTAGGTGACAATGTCACCACTTGTTGGAGTGTTGACTTCACAATTATTGTATTACCACCAACAGTGAATACATATCCACTTGTTGATCTCCTTCTCACTAAATCTGCAGCATAATCCGAATAACAATATCCATGAATACGGAAATGCTTACCTTTGGTATAAACAAAACTCAAATCTGTAGATCCTTTGTGATACCTAACCAACCACTTGACAGCTTCCCAATGTATATTTCCAGGTTTACTCATAAACCTTCTCAACAAATCAATAATATGAGCAATGATGGCATGGTTCCAACCATTGCATACATAATACTACCCACATCACTTGCATAAGGAACTAGTTTAGTGTCAATACACTCTTCATCATTCTTAACTCCTGACATCTTGAAATCACCTCTAACAGGTGTACTCACTTTTCTAGCCTTGTCCATTCTAAACCTTTTCAAAACCTTATCAAAGTACCTTGACTCAGTCATACACATAGTGTTCTCTTGTTCCATAGTCAAGGAGCTTGTTTCAAACCATACAGTGAGTAAAAAGACTTGATTTTTATCTTGATTTACCTCAAATCCTTCTGGTTTCTCCATGGAAAGTTCTTGATCCAGTTATCCATGTAGGAATGCTTCTTTCATGTCCATATGTTCTAATTCTAAGTTTTCGCTGATTACCAAGGACGTCAACAATCTGATTGAAATAAGCTTTCAACTGAAGCAAACAGTTCTTCAAAATCAATACCCTCCTTCTGCATGAACCCTCTGGCAACCAACCTTGCTTTGTATTTCTTGGATTCTACACCATGGATTCTAGGTTTTAATCTGTAGAACCATTTGCAACTTATAACTTGTTGACCCTTGGGCCTGTCAACAATCATTCAAGTTCAATTATTGACAATGGAACACTACTTTTAATGCTCTTGGTTTTAACTTTCCTTGATCCTGATGTACATATGCAATAAAATCAATTTTTTTGGATATTTGTATCGAGGTTTCGTATTCAGTCATAACTCCTTAGGAACATTGTGATCATCTGCATATGAAGTTGATCTATTCACATGATATGCAGCGGTTGCTGCAACTTCAGCCCATAAAGATTTTTCAAGACCAGACTCATTTAGTAAGCATCTTACCTTTTCATGATGGTTATATTCATCCTTTCTGCTACACCATTTTAATGAGGTGCGTAGATGCATCTTCTATGCCTCTCAATTCCATGATTCTTACAATACTCATCAAACATATATCAGTTACGGAGTTCCAGACCATTATCCGTTCTGAGAACCTTAACCACCTTCCCTATTTGATTTTCAAACAGCTTTTTCCATTCATGGAAGCGAACAAATGTCTCATCTTTTAGTCTTGAGATACATAAGCCAAACTTTATGACTCTTATCATCAATGATAGATAAGAAGTATTTTTTAACTGAGAGTGATGAAGTCACATTTGATCACTTCCATGAATGGAAAGAGCTGGTTGAAAATCAAATAGGGAAGGAGGTCAATGTTCTCATAACGGATAATGGTCTGGAACTCTGTAACTGATATATTTTTGATGAGTATTGTAAGAAGCATGGAATTGAGAGACATAGAAGATGCATCTATATACCTCATTTAAATGGTGTAGCGGAAAGGATTTTTATAAGTTAAGAAAATTTCACGATCTTAATAATTTAAGAAAAGTTATTAGTATATCGATAAACAAGTTAAAAAAAATATTAGTTTATATGATAAACACTGGAGATGTATGATAAGTTAAGAAAATTTCACGATCCCAATATTATTAATTTATAGAGGTTTTACTGTAAATTAATAATGTCGTGATCGTAAATTTTTATTAATTTATCGAGATTTTCATTTATCGATTAACTAATAATTATTACTATATCAATAAATTATTAAAATATTAATTTATGAAGAGATTTTTGTGTTTATATTTTTAAAAAATATATTAAAAAATAATTTTTTATTTTAGTTCATATTCTCTTAGAATTTTCTTTATTTATAGTTTCTAATACTTTTATAATTTATATATTCTTGTTTGTATTTTTTTACATATGTTGGAGATAAGTTTCTCCAAGAGTACAAAAGTCAAGAGTAAGCAAACAAACCAAAGTTATATTTAACTAAATTTTGTTAGATATATACACATATATATATATATATATAGTTTAAATAATTATTAATTTATGATATTGATGAGACCATATATTTACATAAAATTTATCAAAAAATTATTATCTTATTATTTTCTCGAATTCTGTAATTTTTTACACTGATCCAACTTGGAACCGGAAAATTTATTAATTTATAGCGATTTTTAACTTACCGAGTATTAATTTATAGAGGTTTTACTATACTTTTCTTCATCAACATCTTCTTCATCATTTTTCGGCTCGCTCGAGTATGCGAATTTCTATCTTCGATGTGGACACTCACTCAGAAAATAGTTAAAGCTAAGAGCATCTCCAATGGTCCTCTATTTTCACCTCTAAACTCTATTATAGAGTAGTTTTGCTCCAATGGATCTCTATTTTCACCTCTATAATAGAGATTGCTATTTTTTTCCCTATTTTTAGAGGAACTCTATTTTTTCCTCTATAAATAGAGGTGAACTATTTTATTTGTAAAGTAGACCTCTTAATCTTTAACTTCTTTTATTTATGACCAAAATAAATAAAATAAATATTTTTAAGAACTAATAATACAAATTTAATAAAATAAGTAATTTTAGAAACTAATAATATAAATTTAAGTATAAATATTTAGTCTAAAATATTGAGACTTCCATTTGGAAAAGATAATTTCTATAAATTATAATATTTATTTTTCGTTCAATCCATAATAATTATTTTAATACAAAAAAACTAATAACTTAATAATCCGGTAAATTACTTTGGAATCCACCAATATCGCTAAAATATTGTCCAAACAAACCAAATGATGTGGATGGAGGAGGAGCTTGTTGGTTTTGTTGTTGATTATTCCGCTTTTGTATAATCAGTGCTTGTTCAGCCTCAATATAGCAGAAGATGATGGCATTCGTTTCCAGCAGTTTCTAGGTCAATTTAGAAAAAGAAAAGAAAAACTAGCACATTTTTTACTTCGAAATGCATTAATTGATCATTTGTGGGAAAAATACAGTAATGCAGATGGTTAAAAATCTACTATATTTTATAATTTTTGTACGATGTAATGCTATTTATAATAATAAATATTTAATTTAAATTAATAATAATTTTATGAAAGTGTTACAAATTTAAAGTAAAATGGGTTAGTTTGCAATTTTTATAAATAAAAGGTGTTAATTGTAAAATAAAATAAAATCTATTTGGAATATTCTTTTTTAGAGGAAAAACTAGAGAAAACCATTGTAGCAATACTCTCCTCTATTATAGAGGAAAAAATAGGGGAAACCATTGGAGATGGTCTAACGTGAATTCTTTCTTTGAAGTTTGGAAGCTCACTTTCGGAATCATATTCATCTCTAATAACCCAAACGCCATAGTGTTGCCTACGATCAAACATGATATATTGTAGGAGACCTCTCCAACTCCTTGAACAAAATGTGCATACAGTTTGTAGTCATTTTTGTGGCTCATCGAAATATTGGACTGCAACCAATGGACATATAGCTTGTTCTTTTTATTAGACTAAACTGTGGAATCAGCGGTTTGGCCATATGAAAGGTGATTATATAAAAATTATTCTTGTGGTTAGCATTGAAATAACCAGAGAGATCCTTGTACAATCTCGAGTATTTTTACTTTGATGTAGGAAAATAACAAATAGAGGAATTATCCTGATGTAATAATTCTTTGCCATAAAGCTAAGAGAATTTTTTTGTGCAACCATGTTTAGCATTTTGGCAAGGGACAATGATTGCTTCAACAACTTTATCCACTATTCTAGGGCTAGAAAATAACTAAACCGCTGAATATGCTAGATCGATAATTATTCTCCCGATCTAGAATAATGGAGAGAATTTTGGAAGCCGCAGTTGTCCCTTGCCCAAACACTAAACATGAATGCAGATAGAAGTCTCTTATGGCGATGAATTAATCCATCAAAAGGATTGTGATTTCTCTGTGTGCTATTGTCCTAAACCAAACTGAAACTACTCGAGCATGTACAAGAATCTCTCTGGTCATTACATTGCTAACCACAAGTATCAATTCTTTATCAGTACATTTCATATGGACAACCGTAGAAGCATTTATTTCACAGTTTAATATAACAAGAAGAGCAAGGTATTCCATTGGTTGGGATCAAATATTTTTAAGAGTGACAATTTATTTGACTACGAAATATATTGCACCTTCTGCGCTAGGAGTTGGAGTGATCTCCTATGATATCTCAAGCTCGATCGCATGTGATACGTACTATGATGTTTAAATCATTGAAGATGGAAAATATTTAAAAAGTGAGCTTCGAAACTCTGGAGAAAGACTTCATGTTAGTTCCTAACTATTTCATGAGTGAGTGTCATACATTGATGATGGAAATACGCATACGCAAGCGAAAAATGATGAGGAAGATGTTGATGAAAAGGGTAATCATCATATCATATCAATTGTAGGTCGTTCTTTGGATGGTAATCCTTTTGAATTTAAGTTACAAAAACATTTATATTTTCTTTATGTTTGTGTTCTTCTGATGGTCGCATCGACTACGTCGATGACTCAAAATTGAAAGCAAAATAGTAATTAATATAGACGATGTTGAACAACCCAGCCATCAAGCGACTATCGCAACCTCATATTGCTGACATCCCGATTTGCAGTGAAATTTTAAAAGAATTGATTTGGCTCACACCGTCGTGGGTGACAGTTTTGGTGCGCAACAAGGATGTTGCGATCTGTTAGTGGGGATGAATTATGATACCTAAAGTTGCAGAGAGTTTTAAAAAAAATTGATTTGGCCACCTATACCGCAAAATACGCTTATCTTTTCGGTCAACAATCCTAAGAGAACTCCAAAGTTAAGCTTGTGCTTTAGTTGAGAAAGTTTCAGGATAGGTGACCTTCCGGCAAAGTGATTGTCGGAATTCTGCGGGTGAAGGAAAAACACAAAAAATACATGTGGTGATTTGCACGGTTGGTAACAAATCTTTAAAGCCTCCAAGATGTAGCAAACCTCCGTCAGATATAGGTAGGATCATAGATTAGGAGTAGACGTAGGACCACTAAGAGAGGGGGCAGTCAAGAGGTGGCCGGAGACCGGCAGCCGGAAGAGGTGGCCGGAGACCGGCAGCCGGAAGAGGTGGCCGGAGACTGGTGGCCAGAGACCAGCAGCCAGAGGCAGTGGCCGGTGCCCGACAGCCGGAGATGGTGGCCGGAGGAGGTGGCCGGAGCTCGGGGCCGGAGGAGGTGGCCGGAGCTCGGGGCCGGAGGAAGTGGTTAGAGCCCGACGGCCGGAGGAAGTGGTTAGAGCCCGACGGCCGGAGCAGGTGGCTGGAGCCTGACGGCCGGAGGAGGTGGCCGAAGCCCGGCGGCTGGAAGAGGTGGCAGGAGTTGGTCGCTGAAGATCGTTGTCGGAAGAGGTGGGCCGAGGTCGGTGGCCAGAAGTAGGTGATCGGAGATAATGTTAGTGGTGGGTGGAGGTAAGGCGGTGGAGGGATAAAAAGTGTCATCAATACATATTATATATAATATATAATAGATAGATGGTTAGTATGGTTAGTGTTTAAATTATAGTATTTTGTGGTTATAGAGTCCAATTCCCTATATTAAAATTGTAAAATGAAGAAAATTAAATTTTTCTTTGACTTATATAATAGCATAGTAGAGTAAGAAATTAACAAAAAAATCTTTAGATTATGCAAAATCAATTAACATTCATGTAACACAATTTTTTGGTCAAATTATGTAACAAACCTAATGGTGTTTAGATGTTTTCCCATCATATTATACAAGCCAAACAAATAATATATACTTCTGTAATTTAACCATCATATTATATGATTTTCTAGTCAAATTTTATTTTTCTATCTTATCATGGCAATTTAATTTAATTACAGAAAACGTTGTTTCTATAGATCCCAAATTCTTGGACAATAAGATCATTACCATAAAATTGAACAACAAACAAAAATCTGTAAGACTTTTGAATATATGTTTCCCTATTTTGAAAATTTAAAATTATTGGCAAATAAATTATATTAAAAGTTTCATCGAATTATATCTATTTTTATAATAATTTTTAAAACTTAATAGATTTATCTTTTGAAAGGCACAAGAAATTAAAAAAAAAAAAAATCTTATCTTTTGAAAGGCACAAGAAGATCTATAAAAATTATATATATATATGTTTTAAGAAAAATAAACTGGAAGCAGATCCAAGTTGGATCTGAATATCATGTTTCTCAAAAATCAAAATATTTGGATCCATATCCAGAAGTTTTGTATATCATCTTTATGATCATATTGTGTTAGATCTCGAATAATTTGTCCACCATTACAGATGATCTCGAATTGTTAATCTAACGATTTTTTTATTCTTAAGATGTTTTATCGTAAATTTTGATGAATTTATTTATCTTTCCATTGAAAATTCATAAGTCAAATAAAAAACATCAAGCTATCAAACTAATAATAAGATAAATAGATAATCAAAGAGTATTCAGTAATAAGAAAACCAAAAAGTAATGCAAATAATTTTAAAAACAGTTAAATCATTTGAATGTAAAAGATCCTAAACTATGTCTTATTATCACATACCTTCTGCAAAAGAATTGAATCAGATACGAGGTTTCTTCATTGATGCGTTTGTATAATCCCCAACTTTCTTAAGCTATGTTTTTGCTAAGTTTTTGTAAGAAAAAAAATACGGCGGATATGATGAACACCTAAAAAAGAGGGTACTGGATCCTTTTATAATAACAAAATGTTAATCTAGATGACAAAACGATGGGAAAATGCAAAACGACGTCGAATATATTTTATTTACACGACGTCGTTTGGCATGTTTTAATTTTGTGTTGCTTAGACATTAGATTAATTAGTTCTAAAAAAATCTATACAATGACGTATACAATCATCTAAAACCAATCTTTTAGTCTTCTAATATACGATGTCGCGATGTGTCAATACTTGCCTTGTTTAAGGTAAGTTTTTGGTTACGTAAAAATTATCTAATTCACAAATATCTCTTATCCATAACACTAAGTCTATTGTATGTCAGTCTATTCGTTGAAGCATTTTCAAAAATATGATTTTTTTCATGCTCATTTTTAAAATTAATGACCAAATTAACTTTTATTTGAGCGATAACAAGAATGTACAATCACCAAAATCAAAACAAAATAAATCCCGCCAAAATCCAAAAAAGTTTCTATAAAAATTAGCAAAATCAAAATATTCTCGCCATAAAAATTACGTTAAAAAACCAAAAAAAATTCCGCCAGAAAATGAAAAAAAAATTCCTGCCAAAATTTTTAAAATAGATACCTTATAAAAACCTTGTAAATGCTTTTAAAAATCTTATAAAAATTTTATTAAAACCTTGTAAAAGCGTATACAAGGTTTTTATAAGGTTTCTAAAAGGTTTTTTTATAAAGTTTTTATAAAGTATTTACAAAGTTTCTATAAGGTTTTAATAAGGTTTCTAATTATAAAAATTTTATAATTTTCTTCTAAATATTTTTAAATCCTTTAAAACCTTATAGAAGCCTTGTAAAATTTTTGGCGGGATAATTTTGGGCTGGAAATATTTTTTTGTCGAAAAGTTTTGTCAATTTATTTTGACAAATTTTTATTTGGCGGAAATTTTCTTCGAACGAATATTTTTTGGCGGGAAAATATGTTGGAAATTTTTTTTTTGTTCATTTTAGTGATGAAAATATTTATCTTGTAAAGCTAAAATGATTATTAAAAATTAAAAGAATGCAAAAATGAAAATGAACAAAAAAAGTATTTTTGGAAAGGAGTATATCAAAAAAGTTATTTCTAACAAATTCTCATATTTTAAAGACTTTTTTGCAGCTTTTGTTGTAAATAAAATCTCTAATAAACAAAATTCAAGAATTGATGTCATTTTTTTATTTTAAAAGTGGGTGTTGTTTAAGTGTAAGGATCAATTCTATAATAAGATATGTTCTATGTTTACATGTCTCTAACCAGCTAATGTGCGTTGTATAAGTTTTTGTTGTTGTATAAAAACCAAAATTCTTGTTTATCGTTCACTCATTATCTTATTTAATAACAATTAATAGTTAAGTGGAAACTAGTAATATATAAAGACGTTGTAACATCAGCGAACCGAAATAGTGCATTGGTCGATGCATGTTCGGTTTTCTCGGTCGAGTTTTAAGTTAAACGCTGCGTTTTGGATAAAGAGAAAACCCTTAAACTCGAGTTTTGTCTCATTAGGCGTGTTTAGCCGCTTTTAAGAGAAACGAGAGAGAGAGAGAAAAGTTTTTGGTGTTTCTTGAGTGTTCTTGGGAGATTCTTGGAATTTGAGGCTGTTCCTGTAGAGATATGTAGCTGGGATCGTTGTAGGAGCTTCCTAGGGACGTTTTCTTCCTGTGTTTGGGTCGGATTTCTTCTGTGGCAAAGGTAAGTGCATGACCATGGCTTATCTAAGCTGGATATTTCTCCGATCTACTTGTTTATGTGTTGTTTGGCTTGTTAGAATGTTATTTGGGACGTTGGGAAGCTTTCTTGTGGCTTGGGATCGAGTTTTTGTGGTTGTATGAACGAAGATCCGGCGAGAAGCTTCGGGGGAAAACGATGCTCGGCATGTGCATCGGTCGATGCAAGTGCGAGGACGGCGCGTAAAACTTTAGGGTTTTCGTGCTATGTCGAGCATGCGTCGGTCGATGAAATGGGAGCATCGGTCGATGCAAGTGAACCTTGCATCAGTCGATGCATATCATGCGTCGGTAGACGCAACCCCAACTGGTGTCGGTCGATGCATACTTGGTGCCGGTCGATGCAGAGTACTGGTTTGTTATTGTTGGTTGTTGATGGTTAGGGATGTCTCTATTGCTTGTCTGTATAGCCCAATAGATGGGAGGATTGCCTTACTGAGTGTTTATCAAATACTCATGCATTGCAATTTGTGTTTGTGATGCAGGTAAAGGCTAAGTGTGATCGTGGAATCAAGACAATGAAGAGGAGGATGTTCTAGGGACTCGATTGGTTGTTGTCTGGCATTGTTAGGTTGCTAGAGTTGGGTCATTAGAAACATTGCTAGGTTGCCGGTTCTATGTCTCATGTTGGCTGAATATTGGTTATTGTTTATGTTCTAATATTGGTTTATTATTGGATATTTATTGGATATTGGTTATTTCCGCTGTTGGTTGTGATTGTGGTTAGGTGGCTAGTGGTATGGGACTACTAGTTGTAGTTTATTAATATTTTTTATTTTTTATTTTTTATTTTTAAAAAAAAAAACAGGTCAAGTTGTTTCAGACGCAACATAGGGTTTGTCCGGTAAAATGACTACACTAGATTCTGAAAAAGAACAAATCATTCACTTTTGTATAACATCATTCAATGGCCCTTTTATCTTGTCTTAAGGTAATTTTATTGGTTTCACTAGCTGTAATTCACAAATTTTTTGTATAACTAAATCTAGTGCTAGTTAATCTATCCATGAACTTATACAATACATTTTTGTAGTTTCTCTTGTTAATAATTGTGATACCCCGGTTATAGAGATTTGCGGAAAGGTTTAAAAGAATTGATTTGGTCACCTATGTCACCAAAGTGCAATTATCTTTTCGGTCAAAGGTCCGGAAGAGAACTCCACAGTTAAGTGTGTTTATACTGGAGTAGTCTCAGGATGTATGACCTTTCGGGAAGTGACTGTTAGAACTGTGCGAGTGAGGACAAAACACAAGAAAGTATCATGTGGTGATTTGTAGGGACAGTAACAAATCTATTAAGTCTTCCAGACGTAGCAAGCTGATCGTTAGATATAGATGGTCTTACGGAACTAGTGAGAAGACGTGAGGCCCATTAAGAAAGGTGTGCCCATGGACTGAGATTGGATATGAGACCCACTAAGAGATAGTGGTCGGGACGTTACAATAATATCCCATAATCAAACAAAATGAAGGAATTACATTTTTTTCAAGTGAGTGTTCTTAAGGATCCTTTGACTATGCATAACCGCATAAGATTTGGAGGGGATAACAAATTAAATTCTATGATTAGATTTGTTTTACAGAAATACTCTAAAATAGCACTAAAACTTGTTTTATGGAAAACTATAGCACACATTTCATAAATTTCTAAAAATATCACTATTAAATACATTAAAATATTTAAAATTAATTTTTAGAATTTTGTTTTTTAGGTTTGAGTTCTCGATTTCACATTTAACATATAGTTTTGAAAGGTAGAATTTAGTATTTTGAATTTAGGATTTAATTTTTAAAGATTAGTTAGTGCTATTTTTTAAATTTTAGAAATGTTGCGAAAAAAAAAACTTATTTTGATGAGAATCTCCAATATTTTACACGTGCATGTTTTCACTTTTCAGATGTCCCCAAGAGCCAATATGCATTGTGTATTGTTATAAGTTCGGATAGATCGCTTTTACTTTTTTATCAATCCACTTATCATCTTATTTAATGGCAATTGATGTTAAGTGGAACTAATATACAAAGACGCAGCAACCATGGGGTTTAATCCTGTAAAACAACTACACTGGATCCTGAAAAACAAATCATTCACTTTGAAACAATATACTCACCACTGAGAGATATTATATCAAACCCCAAACTGATGTAACAACACACAAACAAAGGCCTCCCCTGTTGTCTCCCTCAGAAGCCATTGTGATGCATTTGATGCCTCTCTTCTCCTTTCTCCATTCTTCCTCTCACTCCAGTTCCTTGAGAAAGTCAATGTTGTCCACAAACACCTACAAAGCCGAAAGTCGCAAACTCAAAACGCGAAAATTCAGAGCTCTTTCCATCAAATATGAATCTATCTCAACACACCAATATCTTACCGATTTCCAACCATCAGGATCCAGACACGCGGTGATCTTCGTGCTTATACCTGGTAAGGGACCAGGTTCCCTCGTGATTTTCCCCCCAAAGAGTTTTATAGCTTCTGCAGTTTTGTACACATCATCCGTCCCTATTGCAATCTGACAGTAATAAAATACAAGCAAACAAGTTAAAGCTATGGCAACCGTCCAGTCGAAAAGGAATTTACACGAATTGTATGTCAAATGTTTCTCTTACCTGAGCATAAGCATTTCCTTTATCATATTCTGTAACACCATAGTTATATGTCAGCTCTAGGACAGGAAATTTTTCTTCTGGACCATATCCCATCATAGCTATCGTGTACTGTAAATAACCACTTACGGTAAGTGAGTTTGATATAAAAGACTAAATCAAACCGATCGAACAAACACTAGTAGCAGGTTTTGCATGTAACAACATATAGACAATGGAAGTTTAAGGCCGCGTGGGTACTAAGAATTAGATTTGAGGCAGTGCAAGTTACCTTGTACTCTGGGTTGTCTCTTGTTCGCAGAAGTTCCATTCCAAAAGCCTATAAAGAAAGTATTCACATAAAGAGGATAAGTACGCATTCTGATAAAAGAAATAGAAAATAAATCAGATGAAATATATGCTGTTCAGGCTATAAACTATCACATCTCAAAACAATTTCATAGGACAACTCACCTTCTCATAGAACTTTATGGCCCTATCGAGATCACCAACACGGAGCATAACTTGGCAAAGAGGTTCTGGTGTAGGACCTCTTTCCAAGAGTTCAAATTTGTAACCATCAGGATCTTCAATGAATGCGATTACAGTTTTGCCACCTTTGACAGGACCAGGCTCCCGAGATACTTTACCCCCTTTGGCTTTTACAAGCTCTACAGTTTTCGCCACCTGTTTGTAAAGAATTTTCATTTCTTAGAAATAAAACCATGTGGTGGAAAGAGTAAAATCGAGACACATCAAACACTATTTCAAAAGAAAGGACATAAAATTTCGTATAGATTGTAGAAGCTCACATCGTCAACAGCAATACCAAAGTGACCAAAACCAGCGCCGACGTCATACTTGTCAACTCCATAATCTATAAACAAACTTTATATTAAAAAGGGAAAGCCAAACCAACTTTATATAAAATGCATAGTCTCAGGCTTATAGGAGATCAACATATATGACTTACTATAAGTGAGCTCAATCACGAAGTGTGAATCCTCAGGTCCATAACCAAGGAAAGCATTAGTATATTTTTCTTCAGGTATATCACGCTTGCGTAGAAGCTTCATTCCAAGACATTCAGTGTAGAATCTGCAGCAATATTAGATGTAATACATGAATCTTCAGAAAACTTCCCAAAGATTAAGAACATCAAATCAAAAATTCACAATAAAGTCAAGAAGACTTATGTACTTAATCGTCCTGTCCAAATCGCCAACACGATAAACAACATGAAGCATTCTTCTCTTGTCATTTTTAACAAAGCTGAGAAGATCATCTTGACTAGTAGCTGTGCTAGCTTGAGCTGCTTTACCAGACTCAGCCACTCCTAAACAGTTTACACTTCTTCTCAAAAGCTTATGAGAATTTAAACCAAAAAGCTGTGATTGAGGTACATCTGCAACAAAATTCAAAAACAAGAATTGATAAACTAATCAATGGATGTTGATTCCGAAACCAGATAATATCAAAATCATCAGCCTAATTCAGAACCCTAGCTGGAGAATTCACTAATCAATTGAACAGTGATTGATTGATTCCGGATTCTATATATATATATATATATATACACATATAAGTGGAGATGGAGGGGAGAGATGATTACGGAGAGTGCGAGAGAGATTTCTGNTAATACATGAATCTTCAGAAAACTTCCCAAAGATTAAGAACATCAAATCAAAAATTCACAATAAAGTCAAGAAGACTTATGTACTTAATCGTCCTGTCCAAATCGCCAACACGATAAACAACATGAAGCATTCTTCTCTTGTCATTTTTAACAAAGCTGAGAAGATCATCTTGACTAGTAGCTGTGCTAGCTTGAGCTGCTTTACCAGACTCAGCCACTCCTAAACAGTTTACACTTCTTCTCAAAAGCTTATGAGAATTTAAACCAAAAAGCTGTGATTGAGGTACATCTGCAACAAAATTCAAAAACAAGAATTGATAAACTAATCAATGGATGTTGATTCCGAAACCAGATAATATCAAAATCATCAGCCTAATTCAGAACCCTAGCTGGAGAATTCACTAATCAATTGAACAGTGATTGATTGATTCCGGATTCTATATATATATATATATATATACACATATAAGTGGAGATGGAGGGGAGAGATGATTACGGAGAGTGCGAGAGAGATTTCTGGAGAGGTAAGAAACGGGGAAGCGAGGAGTTGAAGAGGAGAAGCAGACGAGGGAAGGTCGGATTGAGGACGCCGCCATGGGAATGATCCTCACCATCTTCTTCTTATTCCTCGAGAGTCAAAGCTCTGTGTGTTTGTTTGTTTATGAATCTTCTTCTTCTTCTTCTTCAAGCGGTGGGTACCTTTCCTCCGTCGGAGAGAGGAAGTGACGACAACGGTAGAGATAAAGCTTTTTTATTATTATTTTTTTTTTTTGGAGATTTATAAAGAAAACACAAAGTGATAATAAATAATTTTAATAAAAAAATGGACGATCCTCGTAATATTTCGACTTTATTTTAGGGTATTTTTCTTAATTAAATGATGCCTTAAAAAAAATTAGTTAAACTACATATGCTATTTAATTAATCAATTGATGTTTGTAATAGGCGACGTATTCTAATCTTATAAATTTTATTTTATAATATTATCGAATGGAATTGAGATTTTATTTTTCTGATCATATTTATGTTTCTAAAAAATATAAACTATAACTTCGTTTTTATTATGCGAGATAAATGCAATTTATTCAAGTTGAACTCAAGTGAAGAAAAATGAAAACTTATCTATATTTTGAGTTATTTTTATAATAATGAAAAATATTTAATTATTTAAATAATAGTACTTTTTAATTTAAATTTTAACTAACAAAAATAGGAATTTGTGTTGAGAAAAAAAAAATGTCATAACATTATATAATAAGATAAAACCATTTTTTGTAGTAAGATTGTAGAAATATAACCACAATATGTTTACAAGTATATTTTACTCAAGCTTTTTAATCTATATAATAATAACAATCCAAATAAATATCAACAACCATTGTGATTTTTTGCCATTGTACATTTTTGTCAAATATTTTTCTTATGTTTATTTAAAAAAAAACTGCTACCTTCTAAAAGTGAAGTCACAAATCTTTAACAATTTTCTCAAATTTGTTATCTCAATCATAAAAAAATTATTCAGAAAAAATATGATAATTAATTAAAAGAATCAAAGAATAAATTCATTCATATAAGTAGAAAGAAATACAAAAATTGCTTTACAACCATTTTATAGGTGAGAGGATGATAATAGCTAGTAACGTTTCAAAAATCGGTTCAGGCTGAACCGTTCAGCATTATTATGTACACACAAAATAAAATCAAAAATCAAAATTAAACGATTTGAATCCATTCTCCAACACTGGGGACACCATTGTAGACGGCAAAGAGAACATAATAACCAGGAGGAGCAACGTTTCCACTAGGAGGAGCAACGGCTTCTATCTTGTATTTATCGCCACCAACGTTCTTGACATCTTTTATACCCAACATGAGCAGCCTCATGTTCATTGATACACTATGTGTTGTAAACGGTGGTGCCAACATTGTCAGCATGACATTCTCCTTTGGCACGTTTGGTTGTTTGAGCTCGATGTTGACGTCAAACATTTGTCCATACTTGATCTGTTTTGGTGTTGC
>NC_025700.1:14191092-14228955 GCF_000633955.1 Camelina sativa
CCACCAACGTTCTTGACATCTTTTATACCCAACATGAGCAGCCTCATGTTCATTGATACACTATGTGTTGTAAACGGTGGTGCCAACATTGTCAGCATGACATTCTCCTTTGGCACGTTTGGTTGTTTGAGCTCGATGTTGACGTCAAACATTTGTCCATACTTGATCTGTTTTGGTGTTGCGGTGTTTATGATTATTGGCCTCATAATGGCAAGAGCTGGGTCGAGGTAAGGTGGTGAGAATTTCTCAATGCGGAGCTCAGTTGGGTACTCAACGTTGTATTGGTATCCGTCGTTGGTGTTGCTTCCACCGACAAGAACTTTACCGTCAGGGAGAGCGATTGCGATGGAATGGTACATACGAGGGATAGTGGAAGGCACGAGCTCTTTGAAACGTTTGCCTAAAGGTTTGTCAGGGGAATACAAGATTGGCGAAAAGTTTGGTTCTTTGGCTAAGTTCCAACCGGAAGATCCAAGTTTTGCACCATTAACAATAAGGACTTCTCCATTAGGAAGGAGCACGGTATCACTCATCACTCGTGACATTGGCATCATCTCTGTTTTCCATACAGGGTTAGCACTATTGATGCTTATCCTTGCACAATCCTTCAACGCCGGATTGTAAATCTTCTTATTCTCAGCACGGAAGAAAGCGTCTTGCTTTGCGCCACCACAAATGAGTACATCAGCGGGGATGACAGCCGGGTTTTGGACGAAGAGACGGATGGGGAGAAGAGCCGAGGAGGCAGAGCCAGGGTAGTTACGAGTACCACCAGGGAGTTGAGGGAACTCTTTGAGCACTTTGTTTGTTTTCGGGCTAAGTAGAATGGATCGGTTGTTGGCGAAAATGAAAAGGTTACCATCAGTGTTGAGCCAAACAAATGGGTATAGATTGTTTTCTTCTGGATCATCTGTTTGTCTAAGAAGTTGCGAGTCATAGAGTTTCTTGTTGTTTTGTCCCTCTGGAAGGATATACTCGTAGTTGAGAGCGTCACGGCCTCCAACAACGATGAAAGTACCATCGGGGAGAGTGGCTTGTGTTGAGTACCATCTCCTTGCAGCGAGTGCCTGTGGGTATTCAACCCATACACAGTTTTCACACGTGGAAAGGTACCTTGCCGTGTTTGCTCCTCCTTGGAATCCTCCTGTGCTCACCAATGTCCCGTTTACGGTTAAACCTCCAGACGAACACCATGTGTCTGTTGTTAGCTGTCATGTTATAACCATTAAATCCGTCAGATCAGATCAAAACCATGACTAAATATAATCACGCTTATATTTAGACATGTGTATTGTGCAATGTGTGTGAAAAGTGATCACTCCATATATTTCTGTGTGTTTTAGCTAAAAATAGTAATGATGTTATACCGCAAGAGGCCTGATGGCTCCGGTGTTGATATCGACGAGGACAGAGTGAGCAAAACAATCAACTTTTTTAGCCTTTTGGTCGTAAACATGGCAAGGTACGCCAGGAGGCAGCTTGACTTGTGAAATTCTCCAAATGGTTGCATCGTAAAACTGGACTTTATTGATCACCGGCATCAAGATCGCGTGCATGGCTGATACACCAGAATTCTTCATGAACAACTCCCATTGTCCAGGCCAATTCATCTCAGGTCCACCCGCGGCGGGTGCTTTATCTTTCTGTTCTCTGCGTTTAGATTTTGATGGCTCTACTTCGATGACTTCACGTTTGGGCGCCGTCATGCCTTCTAATGAGGTACGATCATCGTCAATTGAATCGTTGTCTACCTCTGAGACTACCTTGGAAACGGCTGCCACCAATACAATGATGGATAATACCCATAAGAGCCTCCTTGACTCTAGCATTTTTTCGTAACTTTTTTTTTTTGTTTTATTTATTTACAGTTATCTTGGCTTGGGTATAGTAAGAAATGATAGATGTTTTTAAATTGATTGATGATTTTGTTTCTGGTGAAACATGCTTTATATATATTTGAAAATTTCTAAGTTTGATTTTGACTTGTGTTTATTTTTGACATTTCTTTAATTGGAATGAGTGGTTGGCAGATTATTATTGTCTTTTTTTCTTTTTTTTCTTTTTGTATGGTGCTCATGCTTTTGTACGTATGGTGGTTCTGTGAGAACGAGAAAAAAAAATGACAAAGCTATATTTGTTCAGTTGTTCTCAGTCTCACGTAGGCTTCCCTGCGTTACCTTTGGCATGGAAACCCAAAAATTAATGATAGAGATATTTACTATGAATGAAATTCACTTTAATTTGGATGTATGCTTATATTTTTGTTGTTGTACACTTGAATAAGTTTTTAGTTTTAGACAATTTTCATTTATACACATATTCCATAGTCAATTAAACCAATTCAGCCTAGTCGATGTGTTTTTGTATAGTTAAGCAAATTGAGCCAGAAAAGCAAAGTCAGCCAAGTTCAAACCACTGGTTCAGCCATTCTCATGTTACCATTTTTATATAGAGAAATTTAAGAAAAGTTCAAATCTTGACACTGTCGATTCGTTTACGTGAAATTTAACATTTCATACAACTCTACGGAGAACCCAATCTTTATTTGAATATACAACAGACGTAGGGAGAGTGTGAAAATACATTCATGGTTTGGCAAGCAGAGATATCTCAATCTCTTGAAGTGTTTTGCCTTTGGTTTCAATCACGTTCCGCTTCACGAACATCACCGCCATTAAACAGAACGTAGAGAACATTGAGTATAGTAGCCGAGGACCAAGCTGCTCAAGCAACCTCAGAAAGAGCAAACCCACAAAGAAATTTATCACCTGTCCAACAAGAACCAACAAGGTTAAGCAACCAAAACACAATCCGTGGGATGATACGAATCGACGAGTTTGTTATTATTATTACCCAATGCACAGACATGCAGAAAGCCATAGCTTTTGCTCTAATTCGACTTGGGAAGATTTCAGGGAGGAGTAAACCTGGTACTGGACCAGCTCCTAAGGCGAATGTTAGCACAAATCTGTATCAAAAATCACAATTGTTTTTAGTTGCAAAAAAAAAATATGGAAAAACATACTTCAGTTTCAACAAACACTTACACAAGAGTGCCACCGACGGATAAACACAACGCCGAAAAATGTGGTAAGTAAGAACTTGTAGCACCAACTTGAAGTGCCATTGCTACTGCCTATACACATCAAAACGATTAATTTGATACACGATTAAATCATATTTGATGAATAAGAAAATTTTGAAAGAATGTACTACACACCATGCCAATAAAACTCCAAAGAAGAAGAAGCTTTCTTCCTACTTTATCCATCAACACCATTGCGATTACGGATCCTGAAAATCAGAAAAGTGTTACAATCCAAGATCCATATAATTAAAAAGAAAAAAGGAAAATTAAAAAAAAAACAACACTGGAGGAGAAGGTTATTATACGTACCCAAGAGGTTAGAAACCCCAACAAAGATGTTGCCCAAATCCGATGGTACTCCGGCACTTTTGAAAACGGTAGAAGAGAAATAAAAANCAAACCCACAAAGAAATTTATCACCTGTCCAACAAGAACCAACAAGGTTAAGCAACCAAAACACAATCCGTGGGATGATACGAATCGACGAGTTTGTTATTATTATTACCCAATGCACAGACATGCAGAAAGCCATAGCTTTTGCTCTAATTCGACTTGGGAAGATTTCAGGGAGGAGTAAACCTGGTACTGGACCAGCTCCTAAGGCGAATGTTAGCACAAATCTGTATCAAAAATCACAATTGTTTTTAGTTACAAAAAAAAAAAAAAAAAAAAAATTGGAAAAGCATACTTCAGTTTCAACAAACACTTACACAAGAGTGCCACCGACGGATAAACACAACGCCGAAAAATGTGGTAAGTAAGAACTTGTAGCACCAACTTGAAGTGCCATTGCTACTGCCTATACACATCAAAACGATTAATTTGATACACGATTAAATCATATTTGATGAATAAGAAAATTTTGAAAGAATGTACTACACACCATGCCAATAAAACTCCAAAGAAGAAGAAGCTTTCTTCCTACTTTATCCATCAACACCATTGCGATTACGGATCCTGAAAATCAGAAAAGTGTTACAATCCAAGATCCATATAATTAAAAAGAAAAAAGGAAAATTAAAAAAAAAACAACACTGGAGGAGAAGGTTATTATACGTACCCAAGAGGTTAGAAACCCCAACAAAGATGTTGCCCAAATCCGATGGTACTCCGGCACTTTTGAAAACGGTAGAAGAGAAATAAAAAACAGCATTTATACCAGATAGCTGTTGCAAAGCAAACAGGGTTGATCCAATAAAAACAACTGCAAAAGGAACAAGTGAATAACAAAGTACTATACAGGAAACAAATAGACGCAACAATAAACATACATGTTTGCAGTTACTTTCTTGGAAAACAAATAGAGTTATATACCTCTTGAATGCCGACCATATAACAGCTCTGAGATGCTCACGACATCTGGTTCATCCGTTCTGTCTAGGTCTAGTTTGTGTAATTCTGACATTGCTGTTTTCACATGAGACCCTCCGAGCAGCCTCTCAAACTCAGCTTCGGCTTCAGCTATCTTCCCTTGCTGCATAAGATGATGAGCCTTTCAATCAACATAGGAAAGAAAAGTGGAGCACTAGTGTAAACTAAAGTGCAGTGTTTAGACTCAACAACGACACAACAGTCGTGTAGAGTCCACAAGTCTACGTGATGATTATAAATAAAGCTGACCTTAAATAGCCACTGGGGAGACTCAGCACAGAGAAACATTCCCAGAGCGAGTACTGCAGCAGGTATCATTGATAGCCAGAAGCAGACACGCCACCTGAGTATCATAACAGCTTAGATGACCAAACTTGTTTTGCTTTAGAGAATCGTACAAAAAGTTCTGCTAAGGATAATGATAGATTCTACAAAAGGTAATACTTTCTTACCAACCAGGGATGTTATGGACTGGGATCCCTATAAACAGGGCTGCCATCAGTCCCAGACATGTAGCTATTTGTATGAAGCTTCCATATGTTCCCCTAACAAAAGCTGGTGATACCTACTTAAAATTTGGGAAATTTGCATAAGAAGGCAAGTGGCTCCAAACTTGGTACAGAGTAAGATCCATAATCAGCGTGCATTGATATACCTCTGTCACGTAGAGTGCTGCCACAGGTGGCCCAAGACCCATGCCAGTCCCAACCAAGAATCTTCCCAAAAGCATGACAGCTAAACTGTTGCTAACTCCACTGAAAGAAACACATTTTACCATTAGCAACTAAGAATAAATCAAACCAATGGAAACAACGCAACTCCTGCGAAAGGATCATAACATTGTGATAAAGGCTACTTTAGAGTATACATGACCGAGTGGGATCAGACTAGATAGGGGAGGCTTGAGAGATGGCGAGGTTGTTAAGTTACCCCTGGTTGGTTTGGAGGCCTAATGAAGAAACTACCAACACTTACAAACGTAACAAACATTGCCTTGTTTTAATTACAACAGCTTTTGCATGACCAATCCGCAAGTCTAACTTAAAGAACACTAGCCAGGAATCACAACAAGATCTATCTAGGAGAAAAACTAAAAGTCTGGCAACAGTTTCATAAGAAGAGCTCAGAGGAAATTATGAAGTTACCTAACAAAAGCACCCAAAATCATAGGCAAAGCACAAAGCTGAAAGGCTCTCCGCCTTCCAAGGCCATCAGCAACTCCACCACTGAACAAAGATCCGATAAATGCACCACCAAGACAAACACTAACCACCAATCCTTCACAAATGAAGCAGAGAAAACTTACAAAAAGTAGTAAACGAAGTGATCATTTACCATGTAAATGTTAAAAGTAATGAATACCTTCTGCTAATGTATCACCACGAAAACCAAGGTCAGAAGAAATGCTTTCAAGTGGCTCATTCACAACTCTGTAGCAACAAACAAAATCAAACACAAGTAACTAACAATGTTGAACTTAAAGAAGAAGAAAAAAACAATCAGAGACGAACCCTAAGTGGTAACCAAATAGAAACGACGAAATCGTAGCTACAAGGACATGTGGGAGAGAACACTTCCATGAAGGATTCGTAGTTTCCAATTCACTGTTCACCTCATTCTCTAACACACCTGAAGATTTTTCAAAAAACGCACAGATTCGAAATTGAATGATTTAGCTAAAAAACTTCAAACACCAAACAAGTTGCTAATTTCTACGAAAACGATGCATGTACCTGAACTATCTTCGACGTCAAGCATCGGAGAGTAATCTCTCGACGACGTTCTCTTGTACATCGAGGATGTTTCTCGTTGCAGTCCCCACATACGTCTCACCTCTAAGACTTAGATCGCCTGATTTCACTAAGTACGAATCAAATTACAACAAAAATTTCGAAATCGTGGGAGGGAACACACATCTCTCAAATCAAAAGATTTAGATGCAGCGAAACTAAACACGAACGATTGGTGAGAAATCTGGATAGAGGAAGAAGAAGAAGAAGAAGAAGAAGAAGAAACAGAGGTGAGGGATCGGTGAGGGATGAGGAAACAGAGAGATCCGAGAGAAGCTTTTGCTTCTTCTTCTTATTAGTTCTTCAATCTCATCAATGGATGTGAAAGGTCGGTGGTGGTTGCTAAAGTGAGCCAGGGGGGTTCGATAGAGAGAGAGAGAGAGAGAGACAAGACGACAAACGAATATCATCAAAATCTTGCGACTCAAAATTTCATTTTTTGCGTAGATTTAACGATTGGAATGACGCACGTGTCACTTGATTTATGTTGTTTACTACTTTACTCACAAACCGCATAAAAATGTCTTTTTGCTTTTTGATTTCTTTTAAATTGAGAATTTAGTCATTTCTTACTCGTGATTTATAAATACTAGAGCTCAGAGTCGAAGTATTTAAAAAAAAAGTAAATAAATTTAAAATTTAAAACTATACATTATGAAATCATTTGAATGTAATAGAATAGATTGAATACATAAATATTAAACATAAATTGTTACTTAAAACACAACTATCAAAATGAAAACTTATAAACAAAATATATTATGTAGAATAGACGTAACTTTGCAAAAAAATTTGTTTAAATTATTATAAATATATAAGATATTTTATGAAGAATTATGGTAAAGAACTACAATTAAAAAAAATATAATGCCAAAAAGATCTTAACTAAAAATATTGAATTAATGGTTATAATGAGTAAATGTAATTTTAATAAATAATTATAATTAAAAATGTATTTAATAATGAGTGAAACTATATCAAAGAAAAATTAAAATTAAAATACACAACTTTCATAAACATGATAAAATAAATTTTAAATTTTAACGAAAGTTATAATAAATAGACCCAACTGTAAATTCTATATTAAGTTATATTAACTTTCTCTATTGATATAATCATTTCTAAAATTTTAGTTAGATTATAGAATAACGTTTAGTATTAGATATTAATATTCAACTATTTAGATTTAACATAAAGTGAAAAATTTGTTTCAACGAACATGTTAGTTACTGATGAAGAAACAAATATAAATAGAGTTCAGAAGACATCTATTTAAATAAACACACGTCAATGACGTCATACACCTACGAAAGTTGTGATGAAAAAATATAAATAAAATATAGTGAAAAGACACAACTCTTATAATGAACAGATACAACCATTTGATTTTTTTTTTAAATAAATAAAAACAAAAAATTTACGAAAAGGTACTACGAAAAATCACAACTGTTTGCAATTGATTATACCTAATAATCCATATAAACTGCTTTCAAATAGTACGCATCTTTATTACCATATTAAAAAGGTCAAATTCAAAAACTCACTATATAATGCATCTAACTGTTGAAAAAAACATAGGTATTTTTATTAAATTTTTATATTTAAAATTAACTAAAAGTTGTAAATTAGATTCATCATTCTAAAAAACTTTTGATAAATCAAGAATCGGAGGAATTTATTTAATTTTAAAAGAATGAATGCTAGAGAATAATAATTTAGAAAGCTGTAAAAACTGTTGAGAATGAAAATTTATATTATTTTGTGTCATAGCAACAAAATGAAAACAGTTCAAACAGACAAATATATATAGATTTCAAAAGATACGAATGTTCCAATAAACACAACTCTACAGTGAACCGTTGTAACTTTTCATAAATAATCGTTTTAATGAACCATCACGACTTTTCGGAAAATATCCAACAGGTACGATTAAAAAAACACAACTATTGGTCGCATTTATTTAGATTGTTATTATATATAGATTTTGGAATGTGCATCCTTTTAAAAAAAAATTCTTAATTAGCAACTTGGATTGTTTTTTATATTAAAACTTTAAAAAAAGGGTTTTAGCAATTTTTTAATTTTAATTCTTGATTTATTATTTACAGATTAAACTTATTTTTTAATAAAAAATCATCAATCAACCTTTAGTCCGTCACTGGACTAAAAAGGCTTCCACAGAGTTTTAGCATTCAGAGTTTCGTCGAGTTAGTCAACATCTAAGACCAAAGTGCTTGCCAGATGCCAGTTGCCACGAGAAAAAAAAGAAGGGTTCTCAATTATTACCTCTCTCTCTCTCTCTCCCTCTCTGTCTCAATCTATTTTTCACGTTTCTCCACTTTTCTCTTCCATGTTTTAGAAGAATCTTGTGACAAATTAAAGGAAAATAAAATATCGTGTGATCAAATTTGTACACAAAAGATTCTTTACTATGGAGTATGCACCAAATACTTTTTCTTTCTTACCCACCCCCTTCAATTATTTATCACATTTATTTACTATTTCTACCCGCAACCAACCAACCACACATCATCAAATCCTATATAATATATAGTTCTCATAATCTGACTAAATTATTTACCTAAGAAGAAAGGAAAATAAATAGGACATACAATGATACAATTGAAAACCATATACAGTAAAACCTCTATAAATTAATAATGTTGGGACCAAGATATTTTATTAATTTATAGTGATATTAATTTATTTATAAATTAATAATTATTATTTTATAGTGTAAATTAATAATTATTAATTTATATGTATATTTTTAATTTTCTAATTTTTAAAAAATTATGAATTGAGACAATTTTTGCAAAATACGATTAGAATTTTGGATGTTGTAAATTTTATAGTATTGGAATTGTATTTGAAATAATTACAAAATATTATTGACAATGAATTACAAATATTATAGACAAATTCACTTATACACATGACATAAATATTCAAATTTATGAATAAGAATATCAATTATCGTATTTTAATAGTCTATCAAACTATCAAAATGTAAATGAATCATACTTAGAAATTGAAAACTTTAAAAAGTTTTAGCTGTTTTATGAAATGCTATAGAATATTTTATATCTTTATAGTTTGAAGATACAATATAACAATTGTTTTATAAATATGAGGTTTAAGAGAAACAAATTTTACTATATCAGCATATATATATATATATAAATTTACATGATTATTAATTTATAATATTCTTGGGACCATATTTTATATGTGGATCTCAAAAAAATTATTATCTTATTATCTTATCGAATTTTGTTATTTTTTACACTGTCCCGACTTGGGACTAGCAAAATTTATTAATTTATCGTGTTTATTAATCTATAGAGGTTTTACCGTAGAAAGTCTAATGTCCTTATCAAAAATGTACTTTTTAAAAGATATTATATGTAATTTATCTATGTAACGAGTTTTATACTAGTTAACATGAGATTCCATTTTACATGGGAGTAAGAAGAAAGCATAATTAGGTTGGATTACATTCATCAAACACTCAAAGTAGCCAACTAGACAGGTGACATTCCGGTTTGGTTTGGATTTCAGTTTGGTTTGTCCTGGTTCAAAAACTTAATTCGTTTAATTTGCTTCTGTGTCAAGCAAGGTGCAAGAGATATGAGAATCGAAACTTACATTACATTGAACTAGGAAAAGTTACCTATGAAGATTGAAGATAGATAAGTAAAGCTGATTAAACCTGGTTTACACATAGTTATACCTGGTTTAACAATCTTACACCCCTATCATCCTCTTCACGATCTCCATCTCCTAATTCAATCTCATTTACAATGTTCCTAAAGACCAGCTTCGTTTCCAAGAGTAATCCACTAATTGGTAACTTTCCCCTCTTCTCTCTAATTAGGTAAATGTTCTTGAGTTATGTAGTAGATATTTTACTTGAATGTTATTTATCAGTCCTAGATTCTAACCACCAGTGTTCCGTTCTGTCGATGATAGCCTACTTAATTAGTTTGACTGTGTTAATTGGAGTTGAAAGTTTTTTGTGCTTTGTTCAAGCTCTTGTCAGTTTGCTGATGATACATTATCACAGCCTGGAACATCACGAAGCTTAGCTCAAGAGGAACAGAGTAACTCATCTTCTCACATTCTCCCGGTATGTGTTGCAATTCTAAGTAGAAAATACAAAGACCCTGCTGATCCTATATTTTCAAAGATAACTATTGAAATAACGTAATTTATTAATCATGGTTTAATTTACTCGAGTGATAAGAGTGTTACTACACTCGCAAGAAGAGAAACGCTTGCATAACTTTTGAGAGAGCATGCATAGTAAATTTAGAAAGACATTGGAGGGATCCAGTAAGGGAAGAGTGGTGTTGTGGAGAAGGCTGAGGGAGACTTGGGACGGAAGGAACGAGGTTTTCTAGTGGTGATATCGTACACACCAAAGCCGTCGCCAGCAAAATAGATGGAGTTAGGGTTTAGGCCAGGGAATGAGCTTGCCTTGAGACAGAAGGGCTCACTTCTGCCGAGGAATATGCAGAGATCTCCAATGTCCTCTGTGTAACAGTACATGTTCATATCTTCCTCCTCCCTAAACACCATGAAACGCTTTGTTCCGCTACACAAGAATGTCATCTTCTTGCCCGGTTTGTAGTCCTGAGCGTACCACATGAGTAGGAAACGCTGTCCTGAGGGAGACTCCACAAGGTGTGCAGTCGGCGGGGAACATGAGTCCAAGAGCTCCCACTCCGACTGGGTCACCTCAGGAAGGTTGCAAAACCGCAACTCATGCATCTCGGAGCTAGTCAAATCCTCGAAGCAAGAATCCCAGAAACCCAAGAAGTGGCCTCCAACACTAGGAGTGTAGAACTTTTTATCTCTCTTTGAATACATAACCTTTGATTGACCAAAATAGTGGGATTCGGTTCTAAAACCTAACCCCGAGTAGTTGTCGGTTTTGCTGCCACCAGGCCTAAAGAAATGGATCTCAAGTCCTAAACAATTGGCAGCCACTACAAACTCTTTGTTTTGATCAGGTGAACAACTCATTGCAGCGTTAGTGATGAGGCGGAGAATTCAACTTACCCTTGCTTCCAATTGGTGCAATCTCATCGAATAAACCCTAATCCCTCTTCCGATTCGCCTTCGAGCTTATATCCCTTCCGCTTCCCCTTTTTCTCCACAATCGCCCCTGATTCCATAACTGTAACATATCTAGATCCTTCCTTTTATCAAGAATGGACTTCGATCGAGAGATAATCACCGAGAGAGAGATCGAGAGAGAGATCGAGAGAGAAAATGTTTCTCTCGACAAATGTTTTTTTTTTGGTCGAAAAAATGGTTTTTTGGTTCTTCTATTTTTTTTCCACCCAACAAACACTCGACACCTAAGAGCTCTTAGCACATAATCGAGTATGTTATATTAAAGGCTCTCTTAACTTTTTTTGTTATTTCTGATTTTTTTTTTCCTTCTCCCTTAAAACCTGTCTTAAAACCCTCCATTGGGGATAACCTTAGAGTATCTCCATCAAAGGATTTAAGCAGTTGTTAAGAGCTTCTAAAGTATTATATGTAATTAAATTTAATTGTTTTGGTATGATTTAGTTTAGAATCGTTGTTTAGGTAAGATGTTTTTGGTATGTTTAGATATTTGGGTGTGTCAGTTTTTGATTGGGTTGGAGAAAAATAAATTTTTATTTTATTTTTTTGTTAATAATATTTCTCTCTCTCGTCTCTCCTCTCTCTCCTTTGATCGACAGAAGAAGAAAAAGAAATGAAACGACAAGGCGGTGGTGGGATTGAAGAAGAAGAAGAAGAAGAAATGAACCGACAAGGCAGTGGTGGACAACGGCTGAGATCAGCTAGACCCACCACAATTCACGATTGTGCTCTCTCCGGTGGACAACGGCTGAGATCAGAAGAAATGAACGCAATCTCGTCGTATGTCCCCTTCCCCACTTTCTTTTCTTCTGTGTTGTGCTGAATTCCAAATTTGTTACTTAAAAAACTCCGATTTCGATATGCGTTTGGTTCGGTACCGTATCGATTTAGACTAGTGAATGAATTTGAAGTTTTGATGGTGAATTTGCATTCGAATCTGGTGAAATCGCATGCCCTTTGGTTTTGACTCGTTGTCAAAGATTACGCCTCCAATAATATATAGCGGTTTGGACAATTGGGATGTTGATGGTCTCCTTGGGGCTGACTTGCTCTCTGAGATCGTAAGAACAATAATTTTCAAACTTGGTGTTTCTCATCTTATTTGTGTTTTTGTTGATTTCTTGACATTATTCCCATGATTTGAGAGATTGAAGCTGTGTGCAGGAAAAACAGATGTGCAACGAGACCAGAATACTGCATGTACACTATTTGAAGATGCTAGAAATCTTAACAAGCGAGATAAAGAAGGGGCAAATAAAGAAAAAGTTTGATGCTTATAGCTTCTTTAAAGTAGAGCAGAGTAAAGTAGACAGAGTATATGATATGCTGATTCAGAAGGGAATAGGTGGCGAGTCAACATGACTCATTAGCTTCATGGTCCCTAACATGTAATTCTCAAACATATATTAGCCATGTACATATAAAGGAAGGTGATGCTGATTTTGGTTCCACATCTTGTGCTATGTTAGTTTTGACAGCTTGGCAATGTCTGATTGTTATCTCCTTGAAGAGTGGTGCTTTTATTGAAGCTAAAGCTAGTGTACTTTCCTCTCCCTCTCTCTCTCTCAGTATCTCTGTTCTACTTGATTGATTTAGCTTGGACTGATTTGGTTTGGATATTTTATGCAGAACGGTATGACACCATTGCACCTTGCGGTTTGGTACTCAATTACTTCCAAAGATATCTCAACTGTTAAGACACTGCTCGACAATAACGCAGATTGCAGTGCCAAAGATAAAATCAAAATGGGAAAAGTTTGGCACAAATCAAAATTAAAATTAATTATTTTGTAATCTATTTTTAATATGCGTTTATGTCATGTTTGTTTAAACTTTTATTGAATGCAATATTTTTAAGTTTTTAAGAGTATACAAGTCTTATAAATTTTAACAAAATATCATAATAATTTACAATTACAAGGAAAAATATTTTTAAGAAACTCAAATTTAACCAAAGTTTCTTAAGAAGTTTTTCATTTCACTTTTATTCAAAATTAAGAATAAAATCTGTTTTAAGATACTTTCATTACAACCTTTGATGGAGGTACTCTTAGGTTTACCCATGGGATGCAAAGGGATGATTTTGGGATTTGATTTGGAGCCACAAGGATGGTAGTAGTCGCTAACATACACAGCTTTATGTCTAAAATCACCAGTCTCCACGTTGAAAACTCCCCATCCACGGGACATTCCAACCAGACTCGTCTTACGCAACTCCATGGGAATGGCCTTATCTCTGACAATAACTTCATCTTCCTTGACCGGGTCAAAATAGTGTATAGCGCTTTTTACATCTATATAATCCACAGACTTTCCATAATGTGTGAGACTATACATTAATAACGGGTTGGTGGTGGAGGAGGAGGAGGAGAACATCCGAAGGGTGTGGCATCTCTAGGGAAGAGTATGAAGTAGCTAGACACATAAGAAGAAGAAGAAGACAGAGATGATACAGAAACGACAAGATCAGAGACGGAGAATAGATATACCAGAGCAAGTTTGGGGAGGGAGGTCTTGGAAGAGAGGCTGAGAAGCAGAGACGACGACATAGGTTATATCACGTGCGTGCTCTGTTTCTTTCTTTCTTTCTCTAAAGGGTTGTCGAGTTAGTCAAGATCTAAGACCAAAGTGCTTACATCTCTCTCTCTCTCTCTATCTCTGTCTGTCTCAATCTATTGTTCACGTTTCTCCACTTTTCTCTTCCATGTTTTAGAAGAATCTTGTGACAAAGGAAAAAAAAATATCTTGTGTGATCAAATTTGTACACAAAAGATTCTTTACTATAAAGTATGCACCAAGTACTTTTCTTTCTTACCCACCATCCCCTTCAATTATTTATCACATTTATTTACTATTTCTACCCGCACCAACCAACCACACATCATCAAATGTTATAATATATAGTTCTTATAATTTGACTAAATTATTTACCTAAGAAGAAAGGAAAATAAATAGGACATACAATTGAAAACCATATTACGTACAAAAATCTAATGTCCTTATCAAAAATGTACCTTTTCAAAAGAGATTATATGTAATGTATATATGTAACGAGTTTTATAGTAGTTAACACATGATTCGATCTAACATGGGAGTAAAAAATATGCGGAAGAAAGAATAATTAACACAAACCCACACAAGCTCATCCCTTTCTTGTCGTGTACCTCTTTGAAAGTTCTTATCGGTGTGGGCAAAAACTAGGATATTAGAGCTATTCGGGTCCACGGTAGTTTGCATATCCACACTCCCTCTTTCAACCAAATCTGCGGCTTTGTTGGCTCCTGCCACCACGTGAGGCTCCATCCCCTGAATCCCTTTCGCTGCTCTAACCGCCTTTTTAAAATCTTCCTTAGAGCAGCGAGAGGGATTCAGGGGATGGAGCCTCCCCTGGTGGCAGGAGCCAACAAGGCCGCAAAGTTGGTTGAAGGAGGGAGTGTGGATATGCAAACTACCGTGGACCCGAATGGTTCTAACTTCTAATATAAGATCCTAATACATCGATCCTTCACTCACATCATTATAAAGAGGCAAAGAAAAGGAATCTTGTTTCAATGAATATGACAAACCATTCACCAAAATGAAGATGTTTTTGGTTTGGGGTTTACACTCTAATGCATGCCCTTTTTTAGTACGACTAGGTTTTGAACCACGCTACGCGTGGGTATATTTGATATATTTTGATGAAAACATTGATGATGGTAGTAAAATATTATCTTATAAAAAATTTAAATTAGTATTAAGGAAAAAGTTAAATTTCAGATACACAATTTTTTTAATATAAAAATCAGTTGTGTTATAAAATCAAATCTGATAAAAAAAAAATCATGAATTTAACTCGACATCCAGGCGAGGCGAATTAAACTGATGACCTCAAATATCCTAAACCATTTCTTTGAACACCAGAAAAACAAAACAATTTTATCATCATGAATTTAACTCGTTTTCATATTTAATTGATCGCTACCACCTATGTTTTTGTGTTTTTTATTCAATGTTTTTTTATTCTTCATATTTTTTCTTGTCATTTATATTGTCAAATTTTGTGGTAATCGTCATCATTACTTTTACCGTCTGGTTCTTCGCTATACTTTTTTCTTCTTCATCCTCGTCAACTTATTCACTTTCTTCAACTAAAAAACCTCTTTTTAGACTACCACACAACTTGTTAATCCATCAAACTCCAAGAACAAAATCATTTCTTTTCTCATAAAAATAAAAAATAAGATAAAAAATAAAAAATTAATGAAAAAATATCAACTTATCTATAAAATCATACCCAAAAATATGTTTTACAGCTCATAAGAAATAAAAAGCACAAACGTAGATATATAAGATAATTTGTGTTTCACATAAATATTTATAATATTTTAAACTTTTAAAAGGTTTCGAAATATAAATTTTGAACCTTTTAAAAAGTTTCAATATTTATAATATTTTAAACTTTTAAAATTTAAAAATTATAATATTTAAAAGTTTCAATATTTATAATAAAAAACTTTTAAAATTTTTAAATATTATAATTTATTTTTTTGAAACTTTTTAAAGTTTTAATTTGATCAAATAAAAAACCGGATCAAACCGAATATACTTTTAAACTTGGACGGCTGATAAATCAAGATTTCCTGTTCATTCGTTGTTGGAAGCATATTAATCTTATTTATACTGGTTCTGAACCATTGTCTAAAAATTTTCTAGCCGATGTAGGATATTGTGCATAGTTTTTTTATTTACATAAATTTAAAATTTTCCTTTTTCTAAAAAATTCTGGAAATTTAAAAAATGTTAATGAATGACATGTCAAATCGTGATTGGTTGTTTAAAATAATTCTTAATATAGAAAATTCTGGAGATTTTTAAAAAATGTTAATTAGTGAAATGTCTAATCACAATTGGAAGTTTAAAATCGGATGTGGACGCCTTTAGGAGCTTATCTTGTATAGATTTGAGAGAGTCTATCACGGGTAAGGTAGCCTTTATGTTATCTTTGATTGTTCATTTTATTTTCTTTGTCATCATCTTCAATCTCATCACTAATGCTCTCCAAATTAGATGTTGTTATCTTTGTATTAATTAATGTTTCTGCTCTCTCTCACTTAGATTGTGATTGGAGGTGGTCATCAAGTTGCATCAGCTGTGCATACCATTGACCATCGTGCTGGCAAGTTTGAAGCTAGGTTAGTGTTAACCAGCTGGAAAATTGAGATATAAGACTCTATATTATTGTGTTTAGTATAATATATAGAGGAGAAAGCAGAGAGAAAAGAGAAGAAGAGCATTGTGGATTTAAATGGAGAAAGAGATTCGTAGAAGACAGCTTTCAAGAGAAGGGACCTCAACATGATGTGTGGGGGTGTCTATGAGCATGTTTCGTTTCACCGTTTCAGACATGGTGGATCTAACCACAATTAAGCTTTTGATGGATAAGCAAACGTAGAAGCAAAATAATCATATATCTAATATAATATGAAAAGGTTTTTCTTAACTTTTGCTATAAAGATGACACTTGGTGTGTTATATATTTTGTTGTTGTTTGGACATAATTAACTAAATTCACTTGTGACTCTCAACATTTCCTTTTTCCCTTCTTCAATCACAAACAATTGTAGATCCTTCCCATCTAAAGCCATCATTTATCAGTTTGTAGTTTTATCATAGGAAAAAAAACTGGTTATAGTTTATTTTGAAATCATAATTATGAGTTTCAATCTTATGTATGATTCATGAACAATAAAAGATTCTAAATTATGTACAAATGTATTTTTGGGTTTCAATCTTATAAATGATTCATGGGAAGAAAGGATTCTAAATTATATTAGATTGTGGGATGGTTATGTGTTCTCAAAAATCTCTTATAAATTCATAAATTTTTGGTTCAAATTTAAATTTTGGGTTTCCATTCTTGGGTTTAGTTTCTGGCCTTTAATCTTATATAATCTAATGGTAAGATGTTTTATGTAAGTAATTTTATAATTGCTTACTTATTTATTCCTCATTAGAGAGATTACCAATTTGTTTTCCAAAAAAATTAGAATTCAATCCCTAATAACTCTTCTTTTAAAACAATTTTTTCAGTCATTAGGTTCCTATCAAATATAACATATTTTTATATATCTTTCCAATTTGCAATAGATATTTTTGAATAACTTTTTTTTATATATATTTTTGTAAGTTATCATGTTTATTGTTAGCATTAATACTACATAGACAAAAATTATGTGAGAATGTTTGACAAATATATTTATTCACTAGAGTTTTTATGTATGCTTTTTCTAATCTCCATGGGCCGGTCCTGCAATTTTTTATGCCCTACGCCAATTTCTTTTTTAAAACTATTTTTATTATTATAATTCAAATCATATAAAAAAGTAAATATAAAAAAAATAAATAAAATAGTTTCTATGTTCATAAACCAAAATATGTTCCTTTTGCTTGCTCATAATTTCTTTGTCTTTTCAATGATTATATTTTCATTTAAATATATATACGAAAATAAATATTATATTGCTTGATCACTCATTATTATTTTATGGAAATTTTTTTTATTAGAGTTTTAAATTTCTTTCTCGAGATTAAATTATACTTTAAAACTCATTAAAAACAAGTGTAATCTAATGCTCATTCACTCATTAATCTAATGCTCATTCACCAACACTTCAAAAAATGAGATAGTTTTTCACATAAAACTAATAAAACTTCATCTGTAAATATATTATTTTCTTAAATAAAACTTGAACTTATAATTTCTTTGGAACTTAAAAAAAAAAGAAATCTAAGAACAACTGAACTTCTAATTTTTTACTTTTTTCATACATAATATACCTAAAACTTTTGGTGTAAAATATGCCCCAAAATTTTTGATACCCTAATCCTTGACTTCACTTGCTTTGTATATGGGCGGAGCCTTGAACCATGTTTTATTTAAATTGCGGTTCACGTGTTTGTTGGTTGTGTTAATACAGAACCAACAATATGTTGAACATGTTAGGTTTTGTTCCTTTCTTATATTTTAGAATCTCTATTTTTTTTTTGGATATTTATGTGGTAAAGCAGGCTAAAAATAATCTTATTCGATAGATGCATATGAGTTTCTCCACTGTAAATTTAGCTTTTTATTAGTCTTCATTATTAAACCAAAAAAATATATAGATTTCAAACTATTCTAAAAAGGAAATTGTGTTACTATGTTTAAAAAATCATGTTATTAATATAAGCTAATAAGAAGCTACAATTTCTCAAATTACTAAAATTCAAAAACAATGTAGGCTAAACTCGTGCATAGCACGGGATGACTTCTAGTATATATATATAGTTGTGTCTTTTGTAACCATGCCAAAAATTCTCACTTTGTTGGTTTGATGAAACTGTTAATGATAATTGAGTTTAGGCTTAATGTTATTTTATATTATAGTAAGTGTGTTGTAAAGTCGAAGGGTATGTGTTGTTAATCGTGACTTGTTACGAACCGTTGTTAGATTAGGAAGTTGCAATGGTTCGTTGCTTTCGTGTCTTTAGGAAAACTACTATATAAAGTTGGATGTGTTCCTATATATTGTAAATAGTTGTCGAGAATAATAGAGAAGTTTTCCACTTTTTCATTCTCTGTATTCTCTACCATGCTCTCTGTATTTGAAGCAATATATGGCGCTTCAGCTGTAATATATACAAGAGCAAAACTCTTAACAGAAACAGTCCAGGTAATAATGGAATGGTTGAGACTAAGGTTGAGAAGCAGCTATCATTTGATGCAGACTAAGGTTTAGAAGCAGCGATCAATGGCGCTTCAGCGAGTTGATAGCTCACAAGGATAGCGAGATAGAGAGCTGCAAGGGCCTTGTGGCTGCATCTCAGGTCTTGGACTCTAAAGAAGAATCCTTCTTGAATATTGGTACACCTATTTCAGGAGATTCTCAGAGATTAGCTCTGCAACTTCTCTGAATGTACGTACACAAACAATTGTAATTTTGAAGCCTGAATCAATTAGCTTGGATGCTGGATCATCACCTGGAACACCTTCTACAGACCTGAGATCAATTAGCTTGGATGTTGGATCATCACCTGGAACACCTTCTACAGACAGCAAGGCCATCAAAAATGGGAGATTTGCTTCTCCCTTCATTCTCTCAGTAGAATCATATCATAAAACTAAAAATTTGTTGTTGGAAAGAATCCATGCAGTGATCAACATGATATTGATCCTGATCCAGATGCATATCTCCATTGGAATTTAGAAAGATATTACCATAACAATTAAACAATAACCAAACTCATTCCATATTTTTTCATTTGCTATGGAGGTGTAGATACATAAAAAATGCGATCACAAATTTAGTATTTACATTGTTTTGTTTTTTCAACCACATCCCAAGCATTCAAGCTTTTAAGTTAGCCCCAATAAGACACTTTACAGACACTACTAACAAGGGCTCTTCCTTGTCTTTTTTCTTTGCAACTCTACAAATCTAAGCTACTCACTCTTGAAACTTCACAAATCTACATTACTAATAATAAACCTCTAAAACCCACAAAGCTCTTCTTGCCTATCTTTTCCCTCAAGGCAGTGTAAACAAAGAGTCAAATTCCATATCAGCTATGTCAAACAACCCATCATCATCATCTCCAAGTAATGTCTCTGTTTTTCCAAGCTCAGCCTGCAGAGATTCATTTCAAGAATCTTCATCAGCTGCTCAATTCTAATACTGACTTTCTATTAAATATCCCACATTCACCATGATTATTTATAACTTTTGTGAATCATCTCTTGTAAACGACTAACCTTTGTCTGACAATATCTCTTGAGCACACGGTGGTATTGCTGGCGAGCCTCTGGAGAATTGGCCATCGATAGAACACGAGAGAAAGCCTCGTTCACTGCTCCATCTACTTTCTGCTTACGGAACACCTTGAGAATGTCTTCATCTTCACTGTCCTCTGTAGTTTCTACGTCTGGCCTGAACCCTCTTAGCCCAACTCCTTTTCTTCTCCACCTGAGTACAACCTTATCTAATATTCCTACTGCCCAGCAGATAACTCTGTAATGCTTCCTTGTTTGGTAACCTCGCACAAGAGCCTACCAAAAATATAAGAGCATAAAGAGCTGGACGAGGTGACAAAGCCTAATGGGAAAAAACTATGTTAAAATACCTGAATCTTTACAACTTTCTGGCGAAGCTCAAGAAACTCTTTTCGACCTTTATAGCCACGATACTTTTTCTGAATAGATAGAGCTGCTGAATGGTAGTTCTTGACCTTTCCAAAAGTACGCTTTGACATGGCTGAGATCCCTTCAATATCTTCACAATAGATTCCATACTCTTGTAAGCAAGCAGCCATAGCTGCTTCTCTCTGCTTTCGCTTTCTAAATGAATGTGCGCGAAAAGCTGCCTGAATTCTTGTAGCTGCTTGAGCTGCATTTCGTACTGCAGCCAGCGTTTTCTCCAGTGAGAGTTGATCCTCACTACCGGAAGGACCTGGTTCTGAGATGGAATTCACAGTTATCTCTGCTTGCACTTGAGCAGAATCTTTGGAAATCTCGGTTTCTTCAAGTGTGAGTGATGAGAGATGGTTTGTTAATGCCACCTCTGATAGATAACCTGCAATACCCTTGTGGCCATAAGAGGCAGCTATTGAAGCCGCAGTTTTGCCATTCGGGTCTTGCTGAGTGGGATCAGTCACTGCTCCAGCTGATGCCCCTGATGCTATAAGGGCAGCCACCATTTTTTCACTAGCAAAGACACACAGTATCGGTTATTAGATTCATTTTGAAGCTATTGTCTAATTTTATACATTGACTAAGTGAAAAAAATCTTTTAGTTATGATGCTATGACATTAAGACACTACTCACCTCCCAAACCGTGCAGCCCAATGAAGAGCGCTCCATCCTTTAATATCACGAAAATCAACACTGACACCATGATCAAGGATTGGATAGAGTGCCCACTCGAAGCCAAGGTCTGCTATCATATGGATAATGCCTTGTTCTTTTTTTGACATTTGGAATCTTGAAGACAGCCACGCATCCAGCTTGTCTTTAAGCAGTTCCTGTAGAAGCCAATCAACTGTTTTTGTTGATGATGAACTGCCATTTAGGACCTCTGCTATGACATGTGTCCATTGATCATCATCAGCATTCAGTTTCTTCAACAACTTATCATTTCCCAACTCTGAGTTACTCTCTCCTTCTGATGATCGGTCTGATAGAAGTGTTTGCACAAGCCCTACAAGTATTATAACCTCATCTGGACTTATGGACATGTCAGAGCTCTGTGGCCTACTGCACTTAAGGCAACATGTGTCGTCGGGCTTACCGTGATACTCAAACTCCCTTATTTCACTACATGAGAGTCCATCTCCAGAGGTAATGCATAGATTGACTTTTCCAGGACCACATGAAGGGGCTTCACACCGAATAACACCTTCTTTTATGATCTCACAAGGAACTTCAGAACTCCCAAACATGCAACACCACATAGACTCTGCTGAATCACATAGAAATGATCCAATGATTATCACCTGCATTGTCAAAAGTGGTACTTTAAATTTGAAAAATCCAAGCTGATCACCAACATTTGTTCTAAACAGGCAAGAAATAAACATGTATATCAATCATTAGAGTAGATTTATGCACTTTCCCATACGTCTAAACGAAATATTATGGATGGTGACAGTGTAAGAGATTAGACCTTTGTAGTTTCATTCGCGAAACCCCACTCTGGTGATATGTCCTGGATCGTAAACTTTTGGTTACATGCACCTGTCAGGCTCATTTCTTGCTCGAAAGGCAGCCCGAGTTCCCCATCATCCATCATTCTACAGTACTCACCATTATTCTCCGGAGCTACCAGTGCAGAATAAGAAGCAGGAACTTTGAAAGAACCAAGATCTCGAGGAAACAACAATGTAGCTGAAAATAAGACAACTATCAGGACCAAGTATTTTCAACAAGGTATGAAGCCTAACAGTATTCTTTAGTAAAGCATATGACATACATTGGTCAACCTGATTGCTGTAACTCCAGTTGGAATCTTCCTGCAATCCAGCTAGCAATCCTTTTGCAGAACTTGGTGTGCTTTCCTGCTTAAGAAACTTTTTACTTATTAGTTTATAAAATTAATAGCTAGCTCTTAGCGATTAGAAAACCATAACACATTTGGTTCATTAGCCGTGTTCCTCCGTATGAAGTCACCGTTAGGATTCAAGACATTCATTTTAGTTTGATCCACATATTTAATTTACTTATTCGAGAGAGTTACCTCAGAGTTAAGAGCACATGCCTCCAACACCTCTTTCCAAGATTCAGACCCTTGATCTCCACTCCCTCCTGTACCACCTGTAAAAAGATTGCTTCTTACTCTTCCTGATAACTATATATATCATTCCTCAACTCCGCGCATCGACAAGACTTGAAGGGTTTACTGAAGCTACTTCATATAGATGCTTACCAATGCTTTTTTTTTCTCAGACAGACTAGTGAAACTTACTGTGAATGAACATAAATACTTCCCTAATCATCTTTTGAGTATTGAGTAGCGTCAACATCATATAGTGAGGAAAACACAAAGAAAAGAAACCAAATCGTGTATAACTTTGGCGTACCTGAATCATTCTTAACGAGCATGAGATTACTAGAATGGTATTGGGCTCCAACATACCCTCCATAGCATCTCTCTAGTCTGTTAGAATCATTCTTGGCATGGTATTGAGCTCCAAAATTGCCTCCATAACATCTCTCTAGTCTGTTATTCTCTGGTCTCTGATATACAGTTGTTGGTGGTTGAGCAAAGTGATCCATGTCATTACTACACTCTAAAAACTGGAGACTGTCGAGACTTTCCGGCTGAATGTAGGGTTGAACTACAGAATCAACGTGTTCATCTCCGATACTCAGTTGTTCTTTAAGCTTCTTTAAAGCCTGACCTAACTCAGAAGAACTTGCACTGCCTTCCAGGTCAGAGATAACCTCTGCAGTGCCAGGTGAAGTAGATGAATGCTGATTTATGTCAGTAGAATCACCAATGTAGTGATTATAGCTCGCATTCTGAGTTGCAGGAACTGGTGCAAACTGATAAACTTGCCCACTAGTTTGATATCCCTGTAAAATTTAAGCCAACAATGAGGTCATACAACGAAGAAACTCAAGTTCTGGCTTTAAGTATAATAACAAATGTTTCTTATCGGAAAGTCACCTCTTCTCGGTCGCTTACATCCCTGTAATGGACAAGGACAATATGCTCGTACTCCCTGAACAAAAAAAAAAGAACAAGAAACTCTAAGTTCATTTTTGAGAAAAAAAAAATAGGACTAAATTGTATACACATAGTGTGAGTACATGACACTCACGGATCTAACATCCAGTAGATACGTCTCCGGAAAGTGGGATCATGCTCTCCATGCGCATAATAACAAGTCAAGGCCTCAGCATTACCCACCTATTCACAAACATATCGATAAGAAAAAAGAGTCATTAACAACCTTAAAGAAGAACATCTCTAAAGTTGCAAACACACAAAATCTTGGAGACTGGAATAGTCATAACAAGTTAGCAAAGTAACATCTAAGAGTAGGCAGAAACAATGTGAGAAGTCTCTGAGGTCAAGAGTTAAGTATCTCTAAATACCTTAAGACGTTCGTGTGCTTCAGCAATAGCCCTACCATCCCTTTTTTTCCGCCATTGATGGCCATCTTTACGGAAGAATTTAAGAACCCTTCTATTGAAAAGAAACAAAGACCCACCTGAGAGAGAGAAAGAGAGAGACATGATGAGTTTTACCAAAAAAATTGATCAAGTCAACCTTGAATCAAAAACCAAGTCAGAGAAGCAAGTCAAAACATACTCGTAGGCCTTTGAGGAGCCACATCTGTAAGCGTCAATCTTTCATGATTCTGCAATATGAATTGAACCTCTGGAGGTTTCAACCAACGAGTCTGAGCTTCTTGGTACAGAGTACTAATATCATATTCTGAGAAACCAAAAAAAAAAAGGTTTAACCTTTAGACATCAAAATACACAAAGTTTGATACTTTCGAGAGAAAATGGAGAAAAACCCCTCAAAAACTCACCGGATTGCATATTGATTGGAGAGGAAACTGAAGTAAATGATTCAATCTAACAACACAAACATGAGATCAAGTTTGGTCTGAAGAGAGATAAAGATTCAGACCTAGAGTCGTTAAACCAAGAAGTACGAGGGACCAAACACAAAAAAAGTAAGAAGAAGAAGAATGGGATAACGACAAAGATGGTGTAAAAAATTTGACTATGGACTGATGTCTGATGCAATAAGAATCTCAAAGGAGGGTTCCGACAGATAGCCACGAAGATGGTCGCTATGTCACAGGTTAAGGGTGGAATCCTCTGCGACGCTTCTCATATTTATTCTAGGGATATTATTAAGTTCAATCAATAATTGATGTCCACGTGTCATGATCTTATAGTTTCTTGATTTTTGTTTAGGAGTCGGCGAAACAGATTAAATAATTTAAAAATTAACACGTGTACGTCATGGAGTTATGATGGCAAATTACGGAATTAGCCCCAATCTTTTGATTTGACTTACATAATTTAGAAGAAGACTAGAGAGCACGTCGGCACGAGACACCAAAAAGAAAACTACTAGTCGTCAGTGAATAAACTTGAATGGTATAATTGTCAATATCTTATTATAATTAACACATTATTAACCTTCTTGTGGCATCCACATCAATATTAAGAAAAGAGGAAAAAAGGGTCCAAAGATCGTCCTCTTCTCTACTCTTAATTTATTTCTCTTATATTTCTCATTCGTTGTATGTAGGTATTGGGTAATATGGTCTGCCTGTTTCTATTGGGATTGGGTTTTTTGTCTCTAAAAACTTATGTAACTTGGTCGATGAATGAAATTTAACATTAACACTAAAAAAAAAAAAGGGTCCGAAGATCTAAAATATTCTGAAAATGATATTTTGGCTACATAACATATTAACATTTTCTTATATTAGGTTATTGGTGATAAGATTGTATTTATTATTTAAGAATATGGCAAATATAAAAAGTGGTTCTCACTCGGAGTCAGATACAACAAAAGATATACGGACAAAAATATTGAATGAACGTTATTGACTCCTCTATTTTATTTTTAAATTTTTATTTGTTTTGAGAAAAAAAAATCTGATTATTTTGTTTGATGATAAATTTAACATTTTAATCAAAACAGAATGTTTCTTTTAAAAAGAATTCATATGTTTTTAATGTTATAAAGAAAATATATGATCAAATTATATATGTTGATAGAAATACTAAATATCTTTAAAGATTATAAGTCCAAAAAAGAAAAATGAGGCTCATTGATACTACAAACCATAAAAGACGTAAACAAATGTCAAAGACTTAAACAAGAGCTCAAGATAAAATGGACTTACCAAACTTACTCTTATACCAAAGTGAACAAAAAAAACTAGCCACAAATGGACAACAAACATTGATTTTGCAGTAAACAAAAATAAAAAAAGATATGAATCTTATTAACGCAATATAATTTATTTCGTTCTTTGCCTAAAAAAACTATTTTGCTTTTCTGAATCTTCAATCGATAATGCAGCCGACAGAAACCCAAAAACATCGACGAAACTAAATCATAAAGGAAAAGTAAGATTCAGTGTTAGAAAAGCCATTGCAATCCAGTCAGTGAGTTTTTTCTATGGTTTTTCAAGAAGAACAAACAACTACATGGAAAAAAAAATAACTAAAAGACCAAAAAAAAACTGTTTACCATATTTAAAAATAATATGATTAAGAGATAAAATTACCAATCTTACAACACCTAATTGATTAACAAAAAACTACTTTCAAGCTTCATTTGATAAATATGATGTATATGTACACCAAATAAATAATAAATGTGATATATATGTACACCGAAGTTCAAAATTTGGTTCAAGTGTTTGTTAATTAACGTTCGTTTAGGCACTGATGAGCCTTCAAGCACTTCAATTTTAGTAAATTACACCATTTTAAATGCAAAATTAGTATAGTCGGTCAACTGTTTTACTAAATGATTACTTACCGCCTAACGAATTTCTAATAACATATGATGGAAATGAATAACATGTTCATATACAACTAAGTGATATGAATTAGTATTTCAAAATTGTCAAAATTTACTACTATTTGCTAGAGTATGAGTTTCTTGTTATTTTTTTGGAATATTGACTTTTCCGTGTCATAAAGTGAAAATATAAATACTCTTTTTATTTATATATAGATTTATATATATGACCCACCGTAAATGATTCTAAGAGTTGAATCCAATATGTCTATGGAAAAGATAATAAATACATGATAATTTTGAGATAGTTTTAAACCCTGAAAATATTAATGTTATAATGGCCCTGTTCGTTTGTGTGTCGTTGGTTTCAGCGACAGTGACCAGCGACAAGCAACACTAGTTGTTGTAGCTTGTGAGAAGATTGAACAGATGAGAAGCTTGTGAGGTCATATTTAACAACAATACAAGTCTACTCATAAATCAATTATGTACCTTGTGAACAATTGATTCTGGAAGTGACTTCACTCTTCTGAAATCGAGAATCACAAGCTGTAAATAACAAAAGTACCAATTTTAAACTAAACCTATTAAACTTTGGGAGTTTGCTAAGAGTTTAAACCAAACAAAGAAAACAATAAAAACCTAGAAACCCCACTACTCTAAACCCAAAAACCCAACTCATAATAGAACCATAAGTTTGAGGATTACCTTTAAGTAGCTTCTACGGATCGATGGAAATGGAGAAATTGATGGAGATGGAGGTTGAAATCTACGGATTGATGGAGATGAGAGAAGTTCTCTGGATCGATGGAGATGAGATGCAGGTTTGAAGTTTTATGGATCGATGGGAAGATGAGAGAAGAGAGATGAGATGAGAAGAGAGATCGATGGAGATGGGGAAAGAGATCGAACGATGGGTATTAGTTTTTTTTTTGTTTTTTTTTAAAAAGACGAAGACATTTTAGTAATTGTTGGTTTCAGTCGCCATGTTTTTAAAATTAATCGCTGAAAAAACAACGATCAAAAATATCAGTCGCTGGTCGCTAAATACTGTCACTACGACTGGTCGCTAAACCAACGACAGACAAACCAGCTGTCGCTGGAAAACGAACAGGCCCAATATATGCTCAACAAATTACCATACTTGAATTTCTAGTGCTGTTAGTGATAGACCAACTCCGTTACCTAATTTATCATAAATTCGTATTAATTTGATGGAATGGATCCGACTATTAGTACTTAATAGTTAATACATACATATATTTAATTAAACTTGCATTAACAATTCATGAGATCCATGATTCTGGTGATTTTATGTTTATGCATCCATGATTCTAAGAGTTGAACCCAATTTGGAAATGAATGAATCAATAAACTATTAAACTATCAAAAAATAATTCTACGATGAGTTGATTATTTTAAGCAGTCTGATCCGACTCTACAGTGTGGCTCTATGTACTTGTTTTTTTATCTCCAATGTCATCTTCAATTCTTTCCATTTAATTAACAGTTATGACCCACCGTACATGATTATTCTCTCTATTCACTTATCTTTCTCTGGCAATTTTTTGTGAACTATGAGTATGAGGGGCAGGCAAAGAAAAACAAAAATAGTAGTAAAGAACATCCATCATGAAACATTAAATCAGATCCTATCAATTTTCTTCAATCTTTGTCCTATGCCTTTCTATTACAGAAAAGAAAGTAAAAAAAAACAAATATAATAAAACGAATTTTTTTTATTAACACGAAATAATTAGGAATGAACAGTTTTAATTTATATTCCTTTTTTTCTTGGGAGTTCCCTCCCCGTAGGATTTGTGGTCACAGACTCACAGTAGTCACATCTGATATATAGTGTAGCAAGCAAGTTAATATTACCATGCTTGCAGAAAAGATCTCTAATGTCGAATGAATCTGATATCATTCACCTTATGCCATTAGATTATACTATGGTTTTAAAACTTATGACATTATCTAGATGTTGATTATCATACAACTGGATAATATTTTATTGCAAGTCACGGGGACACATGTGTGAAAGAGATTCACTTCATTTCCATTGATCTCCTTGAATAATTAAAGAAACATGTGCATGACTTTAAACTGACACTCCTAATTAGTATTTGTCGTTTCCTACATAATCAAGATCCTAATGACGCAGCTTTTTCCAAGTGCATGCATTTAGAATCCGGATCCAAAATTGAAAGCATCCAACAATAAGACCATATTGGAACAAGAGTAAGCATGTATATGTGCTTTGGTTTACATTGAACTATAGGAAGATTAAACCGGAGCAGTTGGGGTCTTAGATTTCAAAATCTTCTGACTCTCCTCAAAGTATTGGTTTGGATGGTTGATCCCAGTATCACATGATGTACCATAAACAGCTTCGAAGGTTAAGGTACATGCGAGCTTTAGTTTTGAAGAGTCCACCACATGCATATGAAGACGACCCTGTTTTAGTTATAGATAAAATTGAAGTAAAAGAGATTTTAGGTTTAGTGAGATGAATCACCTGATAATGTCTGTTTCGCACTTTGTCCATTACGTCTTCCATCCCACGAGAACTCAATCCCATCCTACTAAGTGCTGCTTTCAGGTTATCCTCACTGTCACCAAGCACCACAATGCATAAGATACATTACTTTGGGATTCATCTAATCATTCACACATCTTTACATATGTAATATTGTTTTGCTTTACAGGCTATAGAAAAAGTCCAACGGCAACAATTTCTGCTAAACAAAAGACTTAAGAAGTCCCCTCATGTTCACTAATTAAATGTCGCTCGTAGTGTTGATATGTGATTTTGGTGATGGATAACAAATACTACATGAATAATAATAAATAACACTTTCCGTTTTTTAACAGAAAGAGAACATATTTCTACTGAGCAAACTGACCTGAAATGACGATAAGGACAGCCATGATGATCCCCAGCACCAGGAGCCGATGTGATGATCTTAGAACAAGCATAAGGGGTATAATCCTGAAATTGTAATGTGAATTTGGTATCAGAAGCTGATCATTGCCGCTTTCATTGATATAAAAAAGCGATGACAACTCTGAAAAATGGCCTAAGAAGAAGAGTTAGGTTCTTACTGTTCTCTTGCCTTCCTTCCCATAGTTATGGCGAATGGCATACGCATACTCTTTATCAAATCTCTCAGAGCCAACCTGAGGATAGAAAGGAAAAAAGAAATAAGTATCTCGCTCAGTATTACTTAGTTTCTGCAGACAAATGTCTACCCAACATCTCTGCATTCAAATTTGCTACCACACACAAAAACATGTAAAAAGGCTTGAGGACCACAAGAAACTAGCTTCTTTTGTTGGTCTAAACTGGACACGATACACATAAAACGGATACGACAAAATTAACAGAAAAAACATGTGAGAACCAAGTTACCTTTTTTGTGAATTCTTCCCTCCAAAATGCTAGGGCGTCATCCAACTTCAGACCTACACCCTACATGTCGGTAGACAACTTCAAAGACTTAAAATACAGCACAGAACATGTAACAAGAACTGGTGCTTATTTACTATGAAATTTGACCAATAGAACGTCTAGCCTCAAATCTAGAAGTGAATTTATATGCATCATATCGCATTCAGATACTACTAAACTTGACAGGCGGAGAGAGGTTAAAATGAAACCTTCAAGAAAAGACCCAGTTGCATTCTTCCTCCATGTTTTAGATGGTGATCTTCTCGAAGCTGTGTGTAAACATTCACATGTTACAGTTGCATGGGAGCAGGATATGTAACTAATGAAGAATCGAAGATTTAAAAGCCATGAAGCAACTTACTTTTTCAAATAGATGTCTCATACAAAGGGGAAAGGAACTCTTGGAAACTTGATCAATATCCTTCAGTGATATGTCAGCGTACTCACTTGACTGTGGAGGCATATTAACAACTTCAATGATTTCAAATCTATAAATGTATATAAAAAAGTTTCACAGGATGGTCCTCACCTGAGTATAATCAGGACCCAAGTAGCTTGTAGATAATGCTTCCACTATCTGAATGAGAACAATGATATGTTATGGAAACAGGGGACATGAAATACATCAGTTGATTTAAGGTCTGTGCTTACTGGAGTTAGTCTGTCTTTTTCTCGTTCTCGAATGGTAGTTGTCCATTTTCTGCAGACAAAAAGAAAACTCCGGTAAAGAAGGTGTGATGGGTCTAAGAGGTCCTTCTAAATATTCATGTAACCAGAATAACCTGTTTGTCAGAATGAGGGCCTTTGATAAATGAGATCGAAATTGGGTAACAACAAGGGAAACCAACTGCAAAGAGAAGAAAGGAAATCCGAGTTGGCTAAAGAGACACTATTCTCTACCGCGGAGAAGTTAAGTTTTCAATTTGAAATCGAAACCATGACTTACCTGACTACCAGCTACAAAGGCATACCCTTTCTGTAATAATACTCTCCGGGTAGCTACAAGGTCAGGAACCTCTTCAAAAGGAACCTTTTTTAGGTGAAAATGAATCAACTGCTCAGATAAATGAATTTGTAGCTTGTAGTATATGAACAAATACAAAAGAAGAGGAAGACCAACCTTATAGTATATGTTTTCAACTGCAAAGGATAAGAAAGACAAGAAATTTTCCATTAGAAAAGATACAAGTCTTACTGCTAAATAATTTCAGATGAAGGGGATACAATTTCTGGAAGTAGATGATGCTTAAATTGTATCGAACTACAACAAATTTAATATATGACTAGTTACTGACCGGAAAATATTGAAAAGACAGATCACCATATATGCTAATACTATGTTGTGCTAATACTAAAGGATAACAAAACCAAATACAAGACGAGGAAATACACCAGAACTAAGAAACAGAAAAGGAATCTGAGAAGTATGTGATCATTACCATCAGATGAAGTTTGACAAAGTGAACGTGCAACTAGCACCAACCTCTCCTTCAAACTCTACAAATAGTCAAAAATCAATTTCTTAACCTCTCAATCATTTGAATTCTGTATAACCACCAACCACAATCCTGAATATCGCAGGACAATGTAACAATATCTAGCAATTACCTCAAGTTCTGCCCCTATGACTGCTTTATAAGGTAATCCAAATTCTCCCACAATTACTCTCTGTGAACAAACAAACAAAATGCAGCCAAATTTTAGGCGCCAGTCTACATCCGGACGCCTCGAACAAAAATGAAAGCAGAAGTACCTGTTCTTCAATCTTTTTAATCCGGAATCTATGGCGGAAAAGAGCAGTTTCCATACTAAGAAACCATTTCTTCAATTCATCCCTAAAATCAAAGATCCAAAAAAAAAGTATAAAACTATATGGAAAGTAAAAAAAAACCAAAGATAAAGGAACACAAGAGACAAGAGCTTACGATCTACAATAAACAAGACGTAGTACGAAATGAGAAATTATATCTTTATTGATCATTTCTGAAACATCAGGAAGTCTCATATGTTCTTTCCACAAAGTATCTACCTACAATCAAAAAAGAAACGAGCTTTAAATGAATCAAACTTGAAAAAACAATTCTTCACTAAAGAAAAAAAATCAAATTTTTAAATGAACTTACAAGATCATCCATTTCGTTAGGGTTTCGTCCACGAGCTAATCCATCTGAGACTCCTTTCAGAACTATCACAAATGAAACAAATTAACAATTTTTATCGAAAACCCAGATGGATTTCTCCTCTAAAAGAAACAAATTGTGAGCTAATTTTGATTTGAAACCTCGTAGGCGATCTATGGCGAAGAGCTCGAACTCTTCTAAGCGGACTTCCATGGGTGGAGCTGTAAGATAGAGGGGAAGCGTTGGAGTTGAAACGATGTCGTTGGAGGCTGTTCGCTTTTGAGTTCGAATCACTTCCATTTTTCACTGCTTCTTCTTCTTCTTCTTCTTCTTCTTCTTCTTCTTCTTCGGTGTTCTCTGTTCGTGAGCACTTGAAAGCAACAGTGCGCGTCAAAGGGTTCGACGAGAAAGCGCGGGAGAGTTGTAAGCTGAGGAGCGGGAGTTTCTTTGTTGGGCCTTTAATGGACCCCAAAAGATAAAAAAAAAGTCTCTTATCCAAATTGTTCATGTCGTTTAACGTTAAGTCGTCTCAAAAGAATTTAACAGTTCGGTCAAACCACTTAACGATGGGATTAATTTGGTTCAGTTAATAAAAAAAAATTGGTGACTAAGATGTAAAATTAATGAAGTAATGGATTTTTTTCAACAATCGGAAAGTCTGTGTTGGTTCCAATCATTTTTGGAAGTTGGAGACATTTTTTTGACATTTAGAAAAAAAAAAATTTGATTGGTCGACCAAAACAAATGTTATTTAGAAGAACGAATCATGAATATGATAATTAGTTTTTTAAAAATATCTGATTTTACAATTGAAAAAAATAAGTATCATGACAATAAGTGGTGTAGAGAAATAACCTTAAATCTTGATAACTTGGTTATTGGATTCATAATTTAATAAAGGGTTTTATACAAAAAAAAAACTCATATTCTCATTGTATTTAATTACCTTTTTTTTTGGGCTAAATGTATTTAATTACCATATCGTTCTTTTACCGCTTCTATATTATTTCCCAAAATAAAGTTATCAAATTTATGCAAGATATATATTCTCAAAGTTTTTTTTATCATTTTTTTTAATGTGACAAATATCATATTATTCATCTGCGTAATCTTTCTAAACATTTTTAAAAACGAGATACAAAAATATTTATATTAACATTTTTTCCACAATATTTATATTATAATAATTATATTGACATTTTTGAATACATTTTAGAGAGAAGCTTTTATTTTGCAAGATATTACATAAAATTTCATTGATTTTAAAAAGCTCATTAAGGATAAACATAAAATATGAAAATACTTATACATGTATCCAATAAATTCTATACTATATCGTTTTTGTTTAATGTTTTTTTAAGTTGCATTGAATGATCATATAATAAATAAAATTCTAGATTTTTTTTTATATTTGTCGTAATGAATTTTGAAAAACGGACATGTATCCTCAAGTAATGAAGAAAAAGTGTATGTTTAATGTTAAAAGTCATATTATAAATAAGACCAAAATTAATATAAATCTAAATGAGCATAAAACTTAACTTAATAAGATCAAAATTTAAAAGTTTGTGTTTCTTTAGTGGAACCGTTTAGGTAGTCAAACAGAGTCGTGCCTACATTGTTCAATTTAGAATCATTCGACATCAAAGTTAATAGATTCATTTACGATGCTATGGTAGTTGGTTTTCATATACGTATTACTGAGTTAATAGTATAACTTGCAATATATAAAATTTCTAAATACAAATAACATAAGGTAATAGTTTAATGTAGGTAACATCTTTTTCATGCTGGTATCTGCTAATTTGTTTTTCTATCTCATTAATTCTTCATTTTTTTCACTTCTTTACCAACTTCTTATTTGTTAATCATCTTTATCTAACTTTATTAATTGTTTATGTATATTAGATATTACTTTTGTGTATCACCATAATTATATTAATTTTTATTATTAGTAAAATCATATTTTATTTTGTTAAGAACATACACAATAACAACACTAACACAAACTGAAATAAGCCGGCACTAAACCAAATCACTTATATCAGTTTAGTTTGGATTCCTTTTTCCGTATGTTTTTTCTGCCCGTGACAATAAGGATTCACTTTTCAACAAATTCGTTGTATGATCAAAAAAACAATTTTGTTGAGGTGTCGTTAACTAGAGTGTTTTTTTTTTTTTCTAGATGAGAAATATATACATCTTTTATTTATAAACACTAGCTATTTAACGGTTAAATAATTACAATTTCGGAAATAAATAAATAAAAAGAAGCAGGTTAAGAAAAGCTATGATGCCACATAGCAGAGTGACCAATTCAAACAAATCAGATCATCTATTGCCAATTCAAAAGAAAGGAAATTTCCTAAGAGTCAACTCTCATGCTTCTCTCTAATTTATATGATTCGTCTGTGCTGATATATTCTGCATGATCTTTTAGTTTAGTTTAGTCAACCAACATTCTCATGAAAAAGAATTAGGAAAGAAAGTGAGTTTACAAAAAAAAAAAAAAAAGTTTGAACGTCCAGAGACTAACAATTTCATATGGTTGTTACTATGAAACTACTTGTATTCTTGGTGATAGTTTCGATCCATGCAATCTCTATGTCATTAGCTCAAGAAGGTAACCAATTTGTGCATTACGACTTCAAGAAAGCAGATCTGTACGTAGATGGAATGGCAACAATAGAAGATGGTCGGTTGAAACTTACTAATAGTTCAAAGAGAGCCACGGGGCATGCCTTCCACAAATCACCTATAAATTTCACAAACACGTCTTTTTCATTTTCAACTGAATTCGTATTTGCAATCGTACCAGAAGAGAGTACCAGCTACGGTCAAGGTATGGCTTTTCTTATATCTCCGAGCATTGATCTGAGGTATGGTGCTGCAACATCTTATCTAGGGATATTCAATAGGACGAATGATAACAAAACCGAAAACCATATCCTTGCCGTCGAGCTTGACACTAATGCAAGCTCTGAAGCACTTGAAGAAAGTGATAACCATGTAGGGATTGATATAAACAGTATAGTATCAGTTTACTCTGCTGATGCTAGTTACTTTGATGATACAGAAGGGTTGAGAAAAAGACTTGTGCTTGCGAGCGAAAAAAGGATTCATATTTGGATAGATTATGATGGTGAGCATAGAGTACTAAACGTAACTCTTGCTCCACTAGAGACACCAAGACCAAGTTTGCCTCTGTTGTCAAGATTTATAGATCTTTCTAAAATCTTCAAAGAACAGATGTATTTTGGTTTTTCGGGGTCGACAGGTACAATCAGAAGTCACCAATACATCCTTGGATGGGCATTGGCTATAGGAGAAAAAGCACAAAGCCTTGACGTTTCTAAAGTTTTGGATCTCCCTCGACCACCACCCAATCACTTACCGCTAATACTTGCTTTTGCAACAACAACCGTGTTTCTTATAATAGCATGCGGATTCGCATACCTTTACCACCAAAGAAGATATGCAGAGGTGTTTGAACAATGGGAAAAGAAATATAGTCCCCAAAGATTTTCCTTTAGGACCCTCTACAAAGCAACCAAAGGTTTTAAGGAGAATCGGGTACTTGGAGCAGGAGGTTTTGGCAAGGTTTATAGAGGAGATCTTTCTGATGGTACAGAAATTGCAGTTAAGAGAGTCTCTCATGGTGCAGAACAAGGCATGCAAGAGTATGTTTCAGAAATTGCTACTATGGGAAGACTAGGTCACAGGAACTTGGTTCAACTACGTGGTTACTGCAGAAGGAAAGGTGAATTGTTACTGGTCTACGAGTACATGCCAAATGGAAGTCTTTCTGATTACTTGTTCGGTGACAACAATCTTAGCTGGTCTCAGAGAGTTCATATAATAAAGGGAGTGGCCTCTGCTCTTCATTACCTACATGAAGGTTGGGAACAAGTTGTACTGCATAGAGATATAAAAGCAAGCAACATTCTTCTAGATTCTAATTTAAATGGGAAAGTTGGAGATTTTGGGCTTGCTAGATTCCATGATCGTGGCGAGACTCTCCAACCCACTCGTGTGGTAGGAACCATTGGTTACATGGCTCCAGAAATTGCCACACTTGGTGTGGCTAATGAGTTAACTGATGTGTATGCGTTTGGAGCTCTCATCCTTGAGGTGGTTTGCGGGAGGAGGCCACTAGACCTAGAGAGATCACCCGAACAAAGAATTTTGGTTGAATGGGTTGTTAGTTTCGGGAGAAGAGGTTGTTTAGTGGATACCGTTGATAGTAAACTAGCATGCAACTTTACAACTGAAGAGGCCAAGTTACTTTTGAAGCTAGGCATGCTCTGTTCACAGAGAGATCCAGAGAACAGACCTACTATGAAAGATATAACAGAGTATCTTGATAAAAAAAAGAGCATGCCAAACATAACGTTTGATATAGCCGAAATAGGTATACCTATTGTACCTCTGATAAACAATGAAATGGCAACAACATCTCATGGAACTACTTCCTCGTTTGCTAGTTTCTGGTATGACACTATTACAGTCTTATTTCGCGGTCGCTGAAGCCTGCATCACAAACTGGTATACTCGCCAGGAATAATTTCTTATTAGAGCTTTCTGCCTTTTCGTGATGTGAATGATTGTGTTTTGTGATGTGGTGTTGTGTGCAAATAAATATTGGAAGAAGACTGTAATATGACCACAATCTTCCCTTATGTATGAAAGTTTACGGTCTGTACATATCATATGTATCAATACAAGAACTTGCGAAAGAAAATGCTTGCTAGACACAACTAATGACTGAAATAGAATGACCAGAATACCTTAAATGCTGTTAGTACACTTAAACCTGACTGTCTATGGACGCATAAGTTACTCTTCCACGGTCTCATCTAATCTCATCGCCTATAAGATATCATGGTAGTTGAACACTTAGCGCCTAGCATAACTAGAAAAGTTAATAAGCAACAGTTTCAAGCTTTCGGCACTCTATTAGGCTCCATAAAAATGAATGAAATATGAAGGTACAAATTATTTTCTAACCACAGCGCAATTTAGTAGTGTGATAGATTTACTTTTTAGTTAAAGCTAGTTCACGTTTCAGTTTGTTCTTAGAAAAATGAGTGGACACCTATGATAATATTTATTCGTCTAAAACGAAACGACCACTTGCCTCCCCTAGATAGACTCTATAACCCAGAAAACTATCTAGTGTTTCTAATTTTAGGAAAATGGTTTTAACGTAAAAATGACGAGGGGGATTACAAAGAACGAAACCATAAGTGCCAACTAAGATTAGGATGTAAACAGTATGGAAGACCTGAAGGACAATTCTATAGGAAGACAAGATCCACGACGACCACAAAGTAGATAAAACAATTTATGCATTATTAATACAACATAGGCACCCAAAGAGTGGTAAAGAGACAAATGCAAGGAAGCAAACTTGACGAGACCGCTTCAACATGGACGACCTGACGAGACATTGACTGACATTACGACACCAGCTGGATCAGACTCACCCTTCTCAACCCCCAAACATGTCTACGACTCACTGGAACAGACCACAAATTGAAACACACCGTTCAGAGACTCTAAATTTGGGTTTAAATTTTTTAACATAGTCAGAGTCAAATATTTCATAAACAAATAACCGCTGCTTTCGCAAGGCATAAAATCTACACCGATTGTTACATATACGAGTTTCAATGGCAAACAGTTTATTAACAAGCAGATGTGGCCACATAGATACATCTGACAAACCTGATCGTTCTCTTCTGGTGCACGGGAAGGAGATTCATTCGACTGATCCGCTGGTTTATCAGCTCCACAGTTCTGCCTGTTGCATTTGCTCCTGAAGGGATAGTTTATATTCCCACAATTATCACACTTCCAGCTCCCTTCCGGTGCATTTTGTTC
>NC_025700.1:14229895-14243354 GCF_000633955.1 Camelina sativa
TATTAACAAGCAGATGTGGCCACATAGATACATCTGACAAACCTGATCGTTCTCTTCTGGTGCACGGGAAGGAGATTCATTCGACTGATCCGCTGGTTTATCAGCTCCACAGTTCTGCCTGTTGCATTTGCTCCTGAAGGGATAGTTTATATTCCCACAATTATCACACTTCCAGCTCCCTTCCGGTGCATTTTGTTCTGATAAACAGCAACACATATCCATATGTCAGTCTCAAAATTCATCAAGTAAGCTGCAATATTTAGGAAGTTTCAGGGGCTTACTGGATGTTTTATCTGAGCTCCCACCCTGCTGCAATTATAAGAGGTTAAAGGTCAGAAATTAAGAAAAAAAAAAACCCAAGATCTATCCAAGTAAGCCATCTATAGTGATTAAGTAAGCTGTTTTCAATAGGCAAATCATGCTCTAGAAATTTAAATAGTGTACATGTTCGCTATATGAAAAGACCAAACTGAAACGAAAAGCAGCACAAACCTGGGAACCAGGCTTTGGAGTGTTGCACTTCCTCATGTTACATACAATTCTGAATGAGAAATTTACATTTCCACAATTAGGACATGTCCAATCATTATCGCGAGTAGAATCTGTAAAACAACAGAATGTATCAAGTTGAATATCACTATATAATAAAGGCCAGCTTTACTACTGACATATTATAGAATGGGGAATAAATAAACTGTCTAGCACATACCTCTCTTTTGTGATTTTTCATCTGGGTAAAATCTTGGTCTTGGCATCTGCAAAGAATGGCACACAGATATTGTGAAAAGATTTCAGCTCATGTTACAAGTCCAGTGACTTACAAGATCTTGCTTATGATCAAAACCAAGCATCTTACTGTTATACATACCATAGCAGCGGCAGCACCAGGACCCATTGCCATACCAAGGCCAAACCTGTCCATTGGTGGAGGAACGCCGTACATACCACCTGAAAAAAAGAAACCCAACAATACAGTAGCCAAATTATACACACGTACAATGATGGTAACTGGAAGACTTGACACCGATTGGGAAATAGCCAAAAACCAAAACCTGATTAAAAATACATACCACTTCCCATCATAGATCCGCCATGATATGGTGGTGGTCCAGACATATGTAGTGGTCTATAATGAGCTCCGGCAGGAATTCGACTATTATAGTTAAAATGATAAGGCGAACCCCCAGAAAATGGGACGTCATAAGGAGGCATAGACGACCCATTAAAGAGAGAAGATCCATATGGTGACCCACCCATATATACTGGAGGAGGACCCCCAGATCCTAAATATGGCCCGGGTGAGGAGAAACCTTGTTGAGGTTGCATAGGTTTGGGAGCAGACTTCTGTTACAGATATGTAGCAAATAGGTTATCGACAAGTATGGAAATAAAAGAAAACCAAGTAGATAGTTGTTTAAACAGGGATCACAAAAAACTGTTTCAAAGCAGAAAAGACACATATCAGAAATTGCAATTGAAAACGACTCACCCCATTGTGATCTGCAGGTCTAGGCTGGGTGCAATTACGCATATTGCAAGTTGTCCTGAATGAAAAGTTGACATTGCCACAACTTGGACAGATCCAATCATCTTCTCTGCGGCCCCCTATCCACAACCAAAAGAGTAAACCAAACAGCTATTCATATTTGTAGTATAAGAAACATACAGTCTGATATCTAAAACACTTTAATAAACATATATACAACTGAGACGAAGATCTTAGTATGCCGTTGAAATAACCGACTAATATACTCAATAAAACCGAAACAAAACACATTGACAATTTTTTCGAATGCAATGTACACAGAGAAACTATCTTCCGAGCTATATACTCTACAGAACACAACAGTATAGTTTTTGGAAGCAAGAAAATGTCATTACCGTCAGTTCTAGCACGCTTAGCAGCTGATGAATTTCTGTTGTCTACCTAAAAAAAATTCAAAGAAAAACAAGTCAAATTCACCGATCAAACGACACTGAGATCAGTGGTACGAGGAAGGATCTCCAGAACTGATTCGCAATCGAAATTGAAATTGAATGATTCGATGCGGTTCGAGTAACTGTAACCATAGAAATCGATCACAAAAGCACTGAAAGCAGAGCTCCGAGTCGAATTAAAAAGGTCAGATCTGCGATATTGAGGTCAAGCAGCTATATAAGACGGGGCCGACGAATAGAGTGGGCAGTGTTACCTGTGACATAGCTGTTGGAGTAGTCTGAGAAGTAGAGAGACAACCGGAGAAGGAGGCGGCGCGGTGGCTAGACGTCCCTCGGCGATATCACCTTTTTGCCCTAAGATTTAGCTCGACACGGGAGGAGAAATAATTATAAGTAGGTGAATTTTGNGGAAATAAAAGAAAACCAAGTAGATAGTTGTTTAAACAGGGATCACAAAAAACTGTTTCAAAGCAGAAAAGACACATATCAGAAATTGCAATTGAAAACGACTCACCCCATTGTGATCTGCAGGTCTAGGCTGGGTGCAATTACGCATATTGCAAGTTGTCCTGAATGAAAAGTTGACATTGCCACAACTTGGACAGATCCAATCATCTTCTCTGCGGCCCCCTATCCACAACCAAAAGAGTAAACCAAACAGCTATTCATATTTGTAGTATAAGAAACATACAGTCTGATATCTAAAACACTTTAATAAACATATATACAACTGAGACGAAGATCTTAGTATGCCGTTGAAATAACCGACTAATATACTCAATAAAACCGAAACAAAACACATTGACAATTTTTTCGAATGCAATGTACACAGAGAAACTATCTTCCGAGCTATATACTCTACAGAACACAACAGTATAGTTTTTGGAAGCAAGAAAATGTCATTACCATCAGTTCTAGCACGCTTAGCAGCTGATGAATTTCTGTTGTCTACCTAAAAAAAATTCAAAGAAAAACAAGTCAAATTCACCGATCAAACGACACTGAGATCAGTGGTACGAGGAAGGATCTCCAGAACTGATTCGCAATCGAAATTGAAATTGAATGATTCGATGCGGTTCGAGTAACTGTAACCATAGAAATCGATCACAAAAGCACTGAAAGCAGAGCTCCGAGTCGAATTAAAAAGGTCAGATCTGCGATATTGAGGTCAAGCAGCTATATAAGACGGGGCCGACGAATAGAGTGGGCAGTGTTACCTGTGACATAGCTGTTGGAGTAGTCTGAGAAGTAGAGAGACAACCGGAGAAGGAGGCGGCGCGGTGGCTAGACGTCCCTCGGCGATATCACCTTTTTGCCCTAAGATTTAGCTCGACACGGGAGGAGAAATAATTATAAGAGGTGAATTTTGGACAATATTGTTTTATAAATTTAACGAGTAAAAAAATTCTATTAATTTTTTTTGTTCAACTAAAAACCATTTAATATTAAGATAATGTTCATATCTTTCAAAAATACTATCATGATTTTTGTTTTCTAAAAGTTCCAAAAATATCATAAAATTGAAATTTTCAGAATTAAACTAAATCCTTAAAATTAAATTGTAAACCCTAAAAACTAAATCATAAACCCGAAATACAAAATAAAAATCCAATTCTTTTATTAAAATAATGATTAAAGTATTTTTGGACTAAAAAATGTAAGTAATATTTTTAGAAAATAAATATTAATGATGATACTTTGGAATAAAAAATTAATCTATTGGTATTTTAGAATATTTATCAGAAATTTATTGGTTGTTTTATGTTTTTGACAAATCTTTTTCTCAGAAATAAAGGGGTCAATCTAATAACAAGTAGAAAAATCACGCCATATTCCTAAATTCTAATCTTTGTTTAGTTAAGGAACTCATAAACAAAGTTGGTCATCTACGTTTTTGGGATAAAGATAAAATATTAGCACAAGTCCATCCCCAAGACCAGAATTTACTACAAGACATCTACTTGCTCATCCCAAAAAGGCCAGATAGACTGATCTGGAATTACAACAAATTGGGTGACTACACTGTCCGATCAGGTTACTGGCTCAGCATGCACAACCAAGACATGGAAATTGCACAAGGTCAAATACCACATGGTTGTTTCTCTAAAAAAAACAGAGTATGGAAACTGAAAATTCTTCCTAACATTAAATATTTCTTTTGGCGAATGATGTCGAAAGCTTTACCATCTATCACCCGACTTAATACTCGGGAGAAGAATCTTCATCCTGTCTGTTCCAGATGCTTTAAAAAAGATGAAACAATAGAACACATTTTGTTCTACTATAACTATGCTAAAGAAGTATGGGTTCTGTCCAACATTCCCATAAACATATTCGAAGCTTTGAACTACGACAATGAGCAAATCCTCACAGTGTTTTTAGACATGGAACATATGGATGGCATGACAGACTTAGCTCCCTTACAATCCTTGTGGATAATGTGGCATTTGTGAAAATCTAGAAACAAATTTATTTTCGAAAACCATACAATCCCACCAAGAACAGTAGCTCTCCGAGTTAAGAGTGAGGTTGAAGAATGGTATTATAACAATCCTCAACACAATACAATATTCTCGACTCATATACAAGATTCACCATCGTGGAGCAGACCATCACAATCAACAATAAAGTGTAATTACGATGCAGCTTTTGATAAATACACAAATCAAGCTACATGAGGATGGATAGCTCTAGATATATATGGTGTTTCACAAGGTTGGGGGTCACAAAAACTAGGTTCTGCAACTTCCCTTCTCCAAGCGGAGGCAAAAGCATTACTAGCAGCCATGCAACAAGCTTGGATAAAAGGACTGTACATCTATTTGTTTTGAAGGAGATTACCATTTACTTACAAAAATACTCCAAAACACACATTTTGATATCTCCATTGAAGGAATCATTCAAGGTATAAGATGGTGGCAGTCACAATTTAATTCTGTTGACTTTGTTTTTACTAAACGGTGTTGTAATACAGTAGCACACTTGTTAGCAAAATTTGGATGTCTTAACTGTACTTTCTATTTTGAATGTTTTAGACCACCTGTTTGGCTAATTCATCCGATGTATGTATACTATATTAATTCATCAATATAATTTACTTTTCGATGAAAAAAAAAAATTCCTAAATTTTATAAGTGAAAATAGACCAGAATGACACAAATTTGAAAAAATATTGCTCGATTGACACCCTCCTTTAGGGAAAACTAGATTAACACAATTTTCTGTTTAAATTACCAAAAGCCCATTTTGGTGTTTTGAAAAAGAAAAAAAAAATTAAAGGAAATAAAAATCAAAAGAGAAAAAATCGAGTTTATCAAACCAAACAAACCCGACATACATCATTTATTTTTATTTCTCTAACCCGAAACATTGACACATCCGCCGGCGAAGGAGAGGTTTTACGGTACACCAAAATAAACTCGATCTGTCGATCTGTCGGGTTTTTCCGTCGGTGAATTAGAAGAGCAATCACTGTCTCCTCTTGTTACAGCCACATACAAACGGTCGTAGTTGGCTCTCATCTTAGGCCGGTGTAATAAGAACCATAGTGGTTTTGGTGGTGGTCGATTTAGTCCGGCGGTGACTGTTGTTATATCAATCCTTATTAGAATTGATTACTGAATTGTTTGCAATTGTAGATCAACCCTATTTTTTTTTTGGGTCTTGCTGTTCAATAGTTTTGGTGGAACTTCTAGCTCGATTTTGTCTATATGATAATATTTTGTCTCGATTTCATCTGGGTCTTGAGTTATTGCATTATTTGGTCTCGAATTGATATATTTTTTGTTTGTAGATTTGTTCAATTTTTAGTTAAGATCATGGTCTCAAATTTATATATATTTTTGTGTGTGTCGATTTGTTCAATAATACTCTCGATACTATTAAAATTGTAGATTAATCCTGCACCAATCTCTCTATTCGTCAATTAGATTATTCATATCTGTTTGATACTTTTTTAAAATTGTAAACCAGCGAACTTCTTTGCTAATTAGATAGGAATTGTGCTTCTGGGCACTATTGTGTTATGCCATTTCTTGATTATTGTGAACAATAAGTATAAGCATTTCTATTCTTTGAATGATTCTTGTGTCTATAATTATCATTGTGTGTGTCGATTTGTTCATATTGCTTATTGGATTCTCTTTGACTTATTTAGTTGCAGCCATTGCCAAACACTTGTCTCTCTCCCGTGATCCTTCTCCTTCTTCCACGTCTCTCTTTCATATCCAAACACAAGCGTCGGTATGTTTTCAATTCTCTCCCTCCTCCCCCTCACAATGTTTCATTCATCATATATGTTTTTATCAACTGTTTAAGTTCTCTATTGTATTTATGATGATTCTGATCTTCGGTTCCAAGCACAATTTAAATGAAACCAAGTTCAGAATTCCTCCAGCTTCTGATTTTCAGGTTTAACTAATTTCTGGGATTTTTTATTTGGGATGCTGTTCTTTTCTGTTTTTTTCATCAGTAATATATAATAAGAACTCACATGGTGAACGATGCATTATAATAAGATAGTTTTTTGTTTTTGGATTAGAAGTATCTAACAATTTTTGTGGTACCTAAATGAGAGATTTGTGTTCATCAATTTTGTTTTCGTTTTCAAAATTTAGTATTTATCATATTGTTTGCTACATTTTCCTATCATTTGATTCTTTTTTTGTATCTTTAGGAATGGCATCTTCAAGCAATAGCATCAAATATCCTCCTCTACTTTATGAAAAAGGGAAATCGCTTCTCCAACATAGGAGCATGAACCACAATTGTTTTGTGTCGAAAATTGGAATTTGAGAGAAGGATTAGGGGTGGATGTGTGGGATAAACTGAAGGAATCATCTCTTGGAGTGTTTATAAAGTTTGCTTAATTGGAATACACATGGGCTGGGCAGAGAGTTCATTATCTACTCACACATCAGCTGAGAATCAACAGCATTCATGAGGTTTGGTCTTTGATTGATGATAGGCCAATTAGATTTTCTTTAAATGAGTTTGCGGAGATGACAAACTTAAATTGTGATGCATTTGACCTTTTAGAAAACTTTGATGTTGATCACCATGATTTCTGGAAAGAAATGAAAATACCAACAACCCTTGATGGTCCTATGTGGAGTGAGCTGCTAAAGGTGATTGATTTTAGCAAAACATGGGATGTTGATAAGAGAATGATGGTTGGTAGGTTATGTCTATTGTCAGTATGCATACATGGAATTATCATACATCTAGAATCCCGTTGGCGACCGCTAAGAGAGTTTTAGATCCAGTTGCTTTTGAAAAACATCCATGGGTTCGGGTGGCTTTTAGTAGTCTAGTGAATTCTGTTAAGATTGTTGACTACGATAGAGATTCATACACCATACACGGGTGTGTGCATGCTATGTTGATTTGGCTGTATGAGAGTGTTACTGGAATTGGAAATGAAAATCCGGGTGATTGTGGTATGTACTCTCTAAAGTATATTGAATGTTTAGCTCTTGGGAAAGGATTTGAAGGGCTTTGCGATGAGAACATGTTGGCTCCTCGGATTAAGCTTGCAGCGGAATTATATGACGAAGTTGGAGAACTAGTCATACCACCGAACATGTCTGATTCATATCCTCGAGCTAAAGATGTTAAAATCCCTTCCCTCATTGATGAGTCCTTGTAAACTATTTGGTTTCATTGTCTTACGTTTTTAATAATGTTATCATTGTAGACTATTCTTCTATTGCATGTGAATTACTACGTTCTTATTTTTCCACAAGTAAAGCATATACTCATTATATAATTTTAAATTTGAACGTGCATGATGGTAATATAACTTTAATTATACCATGAGTAGAATTATTATCTAATATTTTTAGCATTACTTATGGTACACTTGTAACTATTATATGAACATGCTACACTTCGAACATGTTACACTTCGTAATTTTACTGAACATGTATGTGCTGAAATAAACACACGCACCTCAAACTTTGGATAGTGACTTAATGTTGCAGCTCTTACCCTCCACTTGAATCTTTTAATCCAACACTTGACAATCAATAGTGTTGGTCTCGATTTGTAAACATAAAAATAAAACCTTTGAACCAAGGTTAGTATCTTCAACCGTGAAACTAAGTGCTCCTTTGTATCATACATTTGCCCAACAGCCAAATCCACAGAAGACAAGTCTACCTTTGAGACATCAACTGGTTCTATATTTTCTTCAATAAAAAAAGATTAACTTCTTTTCTTCATTGGCAATTTATGATTCTCTTCTTCTGGTGGAATTCCATACAGGGTAAAATTCTCATCATCAGAATCCGTTCCGTCAGAATCATCACAATAATCAAATCTACTATCATCTTCATCGATCTCTTCATGTTTTTCTTCGCTGGCCAAATCAAGATACTCTTCTCCAACCAAATCGTTCTCATCTCTTCCTTGTTTCTTACATTTGTGATTCGAATCAGTCCATATTTTCTTCTTCACTTAAACACAAAGACGACATGTATCCCTTTTCAATTGTCCCAAAAAAGTGTGCAACTGACGAGAATTATCAATAATAACTGGTGGTGTATCAGTGGGTAAATCCTGCAATAACCTCTTCGAGATCTTGTAACTCAACACAACATCGAATACCTTGTTATCCAATCTGTAATGCTCATATACCATTCTAATGCAATCATCAAAACTGCTTTGATCATTACATTCTAGAATACGTGAATCCCTTTCATTATCGACATCAAATAACCATTTGTTGTTGTCGAAGATCCAATTACCACAAACGAGAATCACCTGCTTCATATTCTCTTTGTTGTGTAACGATCAAATACACTCTAAAACGTGAAGGAAGCGATGAAAAAAAAACCTAAAAGGAAAATAATAGAGAAGTCGATTATGAACCCCAGAAGGAAAGAAAACATGATTTAATCCACATTGGAGAGAAGGAAGAAGGAATCTATGGAAAAAATAAGATGAACCGAAAAGAGAAAAAAATTGGAGTCGATATTTAGGGAGGCACGAGACAAAAACGAAATAATAAGGTAAACCCTAGATTCTTGCCATATATGTCAACTACTTAAAAAGTCTGTTGCTTAACCGTAAAGAAAATCTGTCGCAAAACACAATAATAAATCTGTTATTATCCTGAAAAAAATCTGTTATCAAGCAATAATATAAGAAAAAATATCATTAACTTCCAAAATAATTAATCAGTCATTACAGATAAAAAGTCTGCTGTCACTATATTAACAAAAAAAAAAAAATCTGTTATCATTGTATTCATATATAATAAATATGTTAGTAAGCAGCAGATTTTATAGTTGAAAAAAACAAAACTGTCATAACATAAGAAAATCTGCCACAACGTATAGTGTGAATGTAGGTCAATATAGCAATTTTAAAAAGTCTTACGAAAATAAACAACAAATGTTTTCTTCAATCTAGAAATCAGTCATAACTAAAAAAAAATATGTTACCAATAGATGTCAAACTAGTAATTATTTTCCCATTTATAAATCTGTTGCAATGTGGCAGAGTTTTGAAGGAAAAAAAAACTGTTACAACAATAAAAAAAAATCTGCCACAAAATTCCTAAAAAATTTTCTAAACAAATGAAAATCTGTCATGACTTTATAAATAAGTCTGTCGCGTTAAAAAAAATCTGCTGTTAAAAATAAATCTGTCGTTGCATACTTCAAAAAATCTGCCGTAAAAAACAAATATGCCGTCAAACTTTCAAATTAATCTGCCATCCAAAATAAATCTGCCAAAAAAAATCTGTCATTACTTGTTTGGCAGACTTTTATTATTAGAAGAAAAAAAAACAAAAATGCATGAATTTTTAATTCAGGGTAATATTGACTTTTTTATTTCTTAATAAATCAGAAAGGATATTTTAGGTATGAAAATAGCCCAACTAACCCTAAAATGCTATGAGCTAATCTAGCAATTAACTGCTCAATTTGGATCAAACTAGTAATTTTCCTATTTTATAAAGTTCAATATTTTCAAAGTCGTCCTCAAACTCTATTGATGATTCTCTCGTAGACTACAGAGTTTCTCCGATGATGTAAAGAAGAAACCTCACTGGCAACTCCGATGAAGGCCGTGGCTTTAGTCAGTGGAGGCAAAGATAGCTGTTATGCTATGATGAAGTGTATTCAATACGGCCACGAGGTCTTTTTCTTCTCTTACCTTGTCTTAGTTTTAATTTTTTAAGTTTATGTGAAATTGCCTCTTTAAAGTTCGATTTTTTTTAAGTTAGACCAACTCAAAATCTTAATTTTGTGTTTCCACAGATTGTGGCATTGGCTAATTTGTTACCTGTTGATGATTCACTAGATGAATTGGACAGCTATATGTATCAAACTGTAAGATGCTGCTTATTCCTAGTCTATCTATCTTTGGTTCTATGTAAGAACAAGGGGCTTGATGAAAGATTGAACCTTTTCTATCTCATTAGTGTTAATGTGAATCTGGTCAATGTTTATATATTTGAGAGTAAGAATGATATATAGGATTTGTGATATTGAAATCCTAAGTTCTGTTCTTTGATTGGATGCACTCTTGTTCAGGTAGGCCACCAAATTAGAGTGGGGTATGCAGAGTGTATGAATGTGCCATTATTCAGAAGAAGAATCCGAGGATCTTCGAGGTGAGAATCGTTTGGCTTTCTGCTTTTGAGATTTCAAGGCATGATTTATTGTATTGTACATTCATCTTTATTGTACATTCATCTTTATATCTTTTACATGAGTGAATTTGATGTGGCGAATGAGACATATGTGAAATTTATCACACAAAAGAAGTGCCCTTTCGGTGTTCCTTCACGTAGTACAATAGAACTCCCTTTGGTACAAGCGGGTCTTGGAAAAGCTTATGTCGAGGTTTTAGTTGCGAATGACGAAAGCAAAAGAGTTCTCCATGACCTAGCTGCATTGGACCTTACAGTCAGGTGAATAAAGTCTCCTCGTTGATTTCTAAATAAGCTTCAAACTGATTAGCAAACTCAGTTACTTCAATATCATCTACGTCAGGCCACTTTGCACAAGAGTGTTCTTCACATGGCTGGACAATTAGGACTTGACCCTCCCACGATGAATCTTCGAAACGAAGGTGCAATTGCTGAGCTGAATCAAGCATTGACGAACAGCGAAGCAATAGTAGAGTCTTTTAACCGCTCAATCTCTTCATCAGCTATACTCTTTGTGGTTTTCTGCGCGCACAAAACAATCAGAGAGCGACCAACTTCACGAAAAGTTTGTTACTTTCTTGGATTTGGCAAAGTCTTCTTGGAGGGTGCTGAATGTTCTAGATCCTATCTTCCTTTACATCCTTGTCCCCGATCTTCCGAAAAGGTTAAAACACAGCATAAAATCCTCCTTTTACATCCTTGTCCCTGATCTTCCCAACAGTTTCAGGTTTTTAACAGTAAATGTTGTTCTCCAGGGCTCTTGTTGAAGTGATACCTATTTTATATGTGGAAGAAGATACAGAAACTGAAGATGAAACCAGCAGCGTTCAGTCGGGTGAAAGAGATTACAGTTTTTGGGGTTTTAAGCCAGAGAAATGGCACCGAGATTGTCTGCAGAAACGAGTTTTTGATGGGAAAATGTGTATTACCGTTTTCTCTATCTCAGCTGAACTAATGAGGAAACTTCAAGAAGCTTCCGGAGAAGAACAACAACAACTGGAGAGAGTACCAAGATTCTGTGCATATCTTCTCAACAAAACCTTGTCTGAAACTACATTTTCTTGGCAAGCCACGACGGTGAGAATGAGATTCTTTAAACTTTGTGTATGTTAGCCTCTCATCAGAAGCTTTGCTTATAATCTTGTTTTTGGTTGATGCAGATCTTAAGAATACACTTCTCTACTAGTCTTGGTATGTCCGTAGAGAGATTATCAGACATTTTGCGTCTGCATTCAGAGAGCTTAAAGAGATGAGTGATGGAGTAAAAGTCGGCAGCTCGAAAGAACCTGTCTTCAATCTCGTCCATGTCCTCGGTGCTGGAAACACTTGTGCTTCACTGGACAACATAATTGTTTGGGTAAATTTTAACCGATTCGTATGTGAACAGTTCTACAGAATGAACGCAAAGAGATCTATATTGATTAATGCTTAAGATTACAATAAATCAATATCAGAACCCGTTGTGAGATGTTCCTNTTTTCTGCGCGCACAAAACAATCAGAGAGCGACCAACTTCACGAAAAGTTTGTTACTTTCTTGGATTTGGCAAAGTCTTCTTGGAGGGTGCTGAATGTTCTAGATCCTATCTTCCTTTACATCCTTGTCCCCGATCTTCCGAAAAGGTTAAAACACAGCATAAAATCCTCCTTTTACATCCTTGTCCCTGATCTTCCCAACAGTTTCAGGTTTTTAACAGTAAATGTTGTTCTCCAGGGCTCTTGTTGAAGTGATACCTATTTTATATGTGGAAGAAGATACAGAAACTGAAGATGAAACCAGCAGCGTTCAGTCGGGTGAAAGAGATTACAGTTTTTGGGGTTTTAAGCCAGAGAAATGGCACCGAGATTGTCTGCAGAAACGAGTTTTTGATGGGAAAATGTGTATTACCGTTTTCTCTATCTCAGCTGAACTAATGAGGAAACTTCAAGAAGCTTCCGGAGAAGAACAACAACAACTGGAGAGAGTACCAAGATTCTGTGCATATCTTCTCAACAAAACCTTGTCTGAAACTACATTTTCTTGGCAAGCCACGACGGTGAGAATGAGATTCTTTAAACTTTGTGTATGTTAGCCTCTCATCAGAAGCTTTGCTTATAATCTTGTTTTTGGTTGATGCAGATCTTAAGAATACACTTCTCTACTAGTCTTGGTATGTCCGTAGAGAGATTATCAGACATTTTGCGTCTGCATTCAGAGAGCTTAAAGAGATGAGTGATGGAGTAAAAGTCGGCAGCTCGAAAGAACCTGTCTTCAATCTCGTCCATGTCCTCGGTGCTGGAAACACTTGTGCTTCACTGGACAACATAATTGTTTGGGTAAATTTTAACCGATTCGTATGTGAACAGTTCTACAGAATGAACGCAAAGAGATCTATATTGATTAATGCTTAAGATTACAATAAATCAATATCAGAACCCGTTGTGAGATGTTCCTTCATAAATAATATGGCTCTCTATTAGATTTAGTCGCTTGATAGGATTATAGCCCCTTGAATATTCTCGGGTTCTTCCTCTCTTCCCTTTTATGGTTTAGAGACCTTTTCTTTATAACTGCCCCCAAACCCTAGTTTTAGCTGGGCTGGGCTTAGTCTTCTCTGTTGCAACCTCATGGGTTAGCCTTCAATATCTGTCGGTCATACGAGGATTGTATATTGATAATATAACTTATCTCTATCTTTGTATTGAATATCCATAATATATACGACCCTCCATATAATATATAATCTTATCAATATAATATAAGACTTATCAATATGACATACGGTCTTATCAATATAATAGACGTTCTATTAAGATGACTAACATCGGTTTAAGCTTACCTGACCAAAGTATAACCGAGAGTGAATTTATTTTTCCCAA
>NC_025700.1:14244082-14258442 GCF_000633955.1 Camelina sativa
CTTAGGAAATATGGAAGTAATGTTTGCGGTGAAGGAGGAGAATATGAAACTATGACTCTAGATTGCCCACTTTTCACTGTATGTCCTTTTAACAATATTAGCAACAATTTGTGTTCATTGATTCCTCACATTTATTTGTAATTTGACAATTTACATTTTTGTAGAATGCGAGTATCGTGCTTGATGAATGTCAAGTTGTTCTACACTCTCCAGATTCCATTGCACCTGTTGGTGTTCTTCATCCATCCACGTTCCATCTTGAAAAGAAAGGGAATCCAGACTCCAATTCCCTTGAAAAGGAATCGAGTTTAGTGTCTGAAGTACTAGGAGATGGCCCTAACACATCAAATTCTACTCGTCAACGAGATACTGGAATTGTTGATCTAGTTGAACATACAAGCAACAGAGTTCACATATCGAGGACTGAGAAACACAACACATTCTCCATCTGCTGCTGGTTGGAAGATTCACGAGAATCTTCAACAGGTAACTAAAAAAGCAGACCACATCGTCAAGATTTTTTCCGCATATGTACTTGATATCTGTGTTATCCTCTTTAAACAGGTCTGAAAGAAGATCTCGAGGCTGTTCTTTCAGAACTTGAATCACAGCTTTTAAAACACGGGTTTAACTGGCAGAATGTATTGTACATTCATCTTTATATCTCTGACATGGGTGAATTTGCTGTGGCGAATGAGACATATGTGAAATTTATCACACAAGAGAAGTGCCCTTTTGGTGTTCCTTCACGTAGTACAATAGAACTTCCTTTGGCACAAGCGGGTCTTGGAAAAGCTTACGTCGAGGTTTTAGTTGCGAATGACGAAAGCAAAAGAGTTCTCCATGTCCAAAGTATATCTTGCTGGGCGCCTAGCTGCATTGGACCTTACAGTCAGGTGAATAAAAATCCCCTCGTTGAGTTCTAAATAAGCTTTAAATTGATTAGCACATTCAGTTACTTCAATATCATCTACTTCAGGCCACTTTGCACAAGAGTGTTCTTCACATGGCTGGACAATTAGGACTTGACCCTCCCACGATGAATCTTCGAAACGAAGGTGCAATTGCTGAGCTGAATCAAGCATTGACGAACAGCGAAGCAATAGTAGAGTCTTTTAACCGCTCAATCTCTTCATCAGCTATACTCTTTGTGGTTTTCTGCGCGCACAAAACAATCAGAGAGCGACCAACTTCACGAAAAGTTTGTTACTTTCTTGGATTTGGCAAAGTCTTCTTGGAGGGTGCTGAATGTTCTAGATCCTATCTTCCTTTACATCCTTGTCCCCGATCTTCCGAAAAGGTTAAAACACAGCATAAAATCCTCCTTTTACATCCTTGTCCCTGATCTTCCCAACAGTTTCAGGTTTTTAACAGTAAATGTTGTTCTCCAGGGCTCTTGTTGAAGTGATACCTATTTTATATGTGGAAGAAGATACAGAAACTGAAGATGAAACCAGCAGCGTTCAGTCGGGTGAAAGAGATTACAGTTTTTGGGGTTTTAAGCCAGAGAAATGGCACCGAGATTGTCTGCAGAAACGAGTTTTTGATGGGAAAATGTGTATTACCGTTTTCTCTATCTCAGCTGAACTAATGAGGAAACTTCAAGAAGCTTCCGGAGAAGAACAACAACAACTGGAGAGAGTACCAAGATTCTGTGCATATCTTCTCAACAAAACCTTGTCTGAAACTACATTTTCTTGGCAAGCCACGACGGTGAGAATGAGATTCTTTAAACTTTGTGTATGTTAGCCTCTCATCAGAAGCTTTGCTTATAATCTTGTTTTTGGTTGATGCAGATCTTAAGAATACACTTCTCTACTAGTCTTGGTATGTCCGTAGAGAGATTATCAGACATTTTGCGTCTGCATTCAGAGAGCTTAAAGAGATGAGTGATGGAGTAAAAGTCGGCAGCTCGAAAGAACCTGTCTTCAATCTCGTCCATGTCCTCGGTGCTGGAAACACTTGTGCTTCACTGGACAACATAATTGTTTGGGTAAATTTTAACCGATTCGTATGTGAACAGTTCTACAGAATGAACGCAAAGAGATCTATATTGATTAATGCTTAAGATTACAATAAATCAATATCAGAACCCGTTGTGAGATGTTCCTTCATAAATAATATGGCTCTCTATTAGATTTAGTCGCTTGATAGGATTATAGCCCCTTGAATATTCTCGGGTTCTTCCTCTCTTCCCTTTTATGGTTTAGAGACCTTTTCTTTATAACTGCCCCCAAACCCTAGTTTTAGCTGGGCTGGGCTTAGTCTTCTCTGTTGCAACCTCATGGGTTAGCCTTCAATATCTGTCGGTCATACGAGGATTGTATATTGATAATATAACTTATCTCTATCTTTGTATTGAATATCCATAATATATACGACCCTCCATATAATATATAATCTTATCAATATAATATAAGACTTATCAATATGACATACGGTCTTATCAATATAATAGACGTTCTATTAAGATGACTAACATCGGTTTAAGCTTACCTGACCAAAGTATAACCGAGAGTGAATTTATTTTTCCCAACAGTTTGCCCCCTACTCTTCACTTTCTAATTTAGAATTTGGAGAGTAGCATGTTTCTAAAAATCTTGAACTTAATGACAGAGACAGTTTTAACGATGTGAATATGAACGACAGGAGATGGTTTAACGTCTGCATCAGCTCATATGTTCTCAAAGATAGCTGATAAACTCAAGGATCTGTTACGATGATAGAGAATCTAGAGATGAGGGCATAAGCTTTCAACTACACAATTGGTTTTAAAAAAAAACATAAGCAACCATCTCCTGTTGAGAGTGAATTTATTTTTCCCAACAGTTTGCCCCCTACTCTTCACTTTCTAATTTAGAATTTGGAGAGTAGCATGTTTCTAAAAATCTTGAATATGTCGTTATTATGAACATCTTTTGACTGAATGGTGTCATTTTGACATGAGGCAGCTTTTGATTGATTGTTTATTCTAGCCACCTTTTTGCGTTGGAGAAGAGCACTGTGTGAGTTGACATACCGTTGTGTCTTGTTTTGCAGCGTGGCAATAAGTAACATAACCGTCAACTTTCTTTTGTTGTTCGCACAATATCTTGCCTTTTTGTATTTTTTTTTTCGACGTTGGCTTCTAGTGATAAGTGAACGCTTCCAAGCCAAATATAAAGCATGGGGCGATGACATTTGGTGTGCTTCCAGGAAAATTGTTGTCACTCGTGTATCGTAAGTCTCTCATTGACTTGACAATGATTTTGCCCCAGCCACAAATTAAAGATATTTTCTTATCTCTTGTGTAAAGTTTACTTTTAGGAATCTTTTTCTCTTACACAAGCTTTGATTAGTCGATATCACTTGGCTTCACGTGGCTTCTGTAGATGTCATTGTTCTTCCATATATTGTCTTCCTAGCCATAATAGTCACTTTGATGTCTTTTTGAGGTTGTACACATCATCTTTGCGTGACTCTCCACACACGGGGTACGCCGTTCCACAGATAATTATTAATAGTCATCGCTATTCCATGGCTTTGAGGCAACCGCTTCTATTTGTGTGTTTGGGGAGTTGTTCTCCCATTACTTGTCTCTTGTCTTTGTGTTGAACACACGAACCATAGCTAATCCGTTGTTGACTTTTCGTCTTGTTTGTGCCCAATTATGTAAAACTAGAGCCTTCAACCTTCTCTTTTTATGTGAGATTGATATATTTTAGACCTTCGTACTTTCTTGCATCTCTGTGCTGTATTTTTCGAACCAAAACTATATATATGTGTGGTCGTCACTTCTCACTAATTTCCTCACAACATTCTTCTTCGTGACAGCTTTGGTATATATGTACCTTACCTTTTCATTTCGTCGTCGTTAGGATTTCCCTTTCTTAACACGTTTGCGACATTATTGGCCGTTTTCATCATTTAAAAGATGCTTTGCTTCTTGACATGAGAAGGTTTCACATCGACTTGTTCAGTTTTCATCTCCACATGTTCGAGTTTTCTCGAAATTTTTTCACGTAGCCATTAGCAGGGAAGAACTCCGACTAGACAATCTACTATGGTGATCGTCAAGCTTCTCTTTCTTAGAAGGTGTTGCAATTTTGTAACAGTCGCAGCTGCTGCATTTTTCCTAGTTTGTATCCATAACCACTGGTTTTGTTGGTTAAAAACTGTATTCAATAATATTTTTCTGGAGGTCACTGCCCCATATATTTTTGGTGGTCATTTGTTTCACCGCAACTATTGTTGCATGTTCTTCGAGCGACATACCCTTCATTGCAATCACCATAACTTTGACATTGTCATCCTTTTGAAGTGGCATTCGACTCTGTTTCAAGGAGATCATACCCCTGGTGTAATAAAACTTTATGTATGGTTTTTCTCATTACATATGTTACTTGAAGCGACCGTTCTTGGCGTTTACTTATAGTAAGGCTCTGGTTTTCATTAACTGATGAGAAGATATTTGCTTATGTTTCCTGCCGGAACCATTGTCGGTACTCATAATGAGGCGTGCCCCTAGAATCTTTTTAATTAATCATCATTTGTGTTTTTCACAATGAGGTGTGCCTCTAAATTATTGAGGTCATGCCACATAATTTTTGTAATAAGCAGTCAATGCTTCTTATTTCTTAACCAGGAGGCTTTGCGTGACCATAATCACTTCATATGTTGGGAGGCATTGCCTCTGATTTTCTTTTGTAATGATATATTTCACATCATATACTTTTGAAGCAGACCATTATTGGCGTTATTTATAGTAGGCTTTTGCCTCTTATAAATTGATAAATAGTTGGGAATTTACCATTACATCAGTTGATGAGGTATTGGTCCCTGCTTCTTTTTGTTTATAGCTCCCTGGCATTTTAAAGCAACAATTACTGAGGCTTGTCATAACAAGGGATTGTCCCCTTTACGTCTGACGCAACCAAATTCTGGTGTGTTTTATAATGAGGGTTTTCCCTTCTATTTTTGATGCGACCATTGTCTGGTGCTTTTTATTATGAGGTGTCCCTCTTAATTGAAACGTATTGACCGTGGTCGTTGCACGTTATGGCTTTGCCAATTATTTGTTTAGTAGTGGGCATTGTGGCCACTTCATTTAGGTACTTCCTCAATGGGTAAGCACCTTTCAGTTTAATGGAGTTTTCTCCCTCAATGGGTAAGAAACTACAATATATATGAGCGAGTATGCTCTTCTTTGTTTTGAGGCATTCCCCCTAGATTATTTATGATGAGCATTATATGCTTATTATATTTTAAGAGGCTTTGCCTCTTCTGTTTTATTTTCAGCAACCATAGTTACTAAGACTATGCTTTTAGTCTCGCAATGATATTCACCTCAGTCATCTATACCAACGGCATCAACCATGGTCGCTGCTTGTTACACGTCTGTAAGAGGTGCTGCCTATTATTCAATTGGCACTGGCCATGGTCTGCAGGCTAAAGCCTTTTCTTTACCTTGTTTAGTAGTGATCGTTGTCACAACGTTTCCCCTTGTTTTTTTTTTCTTTTTCTTTTGAGGCCGTGCCTCTTGATTTTGTCCAGTAGTCGAATATGTCGTCACAATTCCATGCATGTTATGGCTTTTCCAATTATTCCAGCGAGGTCTCGCTAATAAGCATTTGTTAAGCGACCATAGTCACTTCTATTTGCTAGGAGGCATAGCCTCCGTTCCCTTTCTATAATGACCTTATTCGTTGATTTTCTTTGGCCAGTGACCGTAGTCATTAACCTTTCTTGGGAGGTTACTGCCACTAGATTATTTTTCTACTGGTTGTTGTCACTTTCTCTCGAAATATGTGACTGTAGCCAACATATCCTTTACGCGGCCGTAACCACATCGTTTTCTGTAGAGATTGTAGTCAAATTATCTTTACGCGACCGTAGCCACATCATTCTACATAGCGATTGCAGAAGCTTCTTTTTATAGCAATCATGATCGTATTTTCTATTTCTCATGAGGCTATGCTTTTTCTGCTGACAGTCGTCATTACTTTCTCTTAAGACAAGTGTGTTTAATTTCCTTTTGGCTAGTAATTGCGGTACAGCTATATTGTCTTACCCAAGTCTTTTTCAAGTAAGTTAAGAGACAAACATATTGCTTCAAGTTACTCGAAGGCACTTAGCCTTTACCGTAGACGAACATAGTCTTTTAGACTATTTTTGATGAGCACATAACTTCTGCTACATTCCTTATTTTATATATATGATCTCTTAAGGCCACAATATTTAGATTCCAATGAAAGAATAACTTATCTTGTCACGATGTTGTAAGGCCCTCGCTCCACTACCAAAGTCGCATTTGTGCTGCTTGAGTTATCTCTTTTGGTCGTTGTTTCCCCCTTTAGAGTTGCTTCCTTCATAAACTTATTATTATGCCATGTAGTGCTCCACTTAATTGCTAATATTATATCCTCACGACCCTTGATATATATATTGTATCAACAAGGGACGATTTGACACTTGAGGAACATATGCTTGCGATCTAATATTATCGGAAACGTTAGTAGCTATGCCCCCAAATCGAACAACTTCTTTTCATGTTAGTCTCCGAGTATGTTGATTTCTTAGTCGTTATGGCCGGTTGATGAAAACGGTTTATGTTCCGGTTCGGTGGCCGTTTTATTGAGCAGATGGTGTTGTCTTCGGATTTGATTGATAACCTCTGGCCTACTTGGAGGGTTCCAAGATGTAGTAGGTGTGAGATTAGAGGTGGTAAGTGTTTGCATTGCTGAAGATAAGCTTCGTAGCTGGAGTGACAATATTTGTAAATCCCAAACTAGCTCCAGTTTTTTTTGAACTGCAGGAGGTATTTCCTCTGCCTACTTTCTTTCCATTCCATGTGGATTTGATTGTAAATTCCTCCTGTTGGATCAAAGAATGTATGCCATGGCACCCTTACCTTATATATATATAATTAAAAACTCAAGTATGCTGCTCATACACACTTCTTGTGCGTTTACACTCCACGATCACAGTCATGTATCAATAAAATATTGATCTGTCGTTGCTGAATTATTTTATGGTAGCACTTGCTCTTGATCTCCTTTTCACAAGAAGCGTAGTTTTGACCCCATTAAATATTAAGAATCTGTGACTCCCTTTTTCATTAACGCCCTTCGTCGTTGCTCTAGTCTTTTCATAAACTCGAAAAGCTTCTTATTTGTAGACGTGTTTGCATTGTTGAAGCCTTGAAGGTAAGCTTCTGATCCCGAGCAATAATTATTGCGAATCCTACAATATCTTTTCATGGTGCCGGTTTTGGTTTCAGATTTGATCCTTCGTTATATGGGAATTGCCCACGTCATGTGTTCTTCTCAAACCCCAAATTTGCACTTGGCAGTGAGTTTCTCCTGAACGTATAGAACCTTGGCCTCTTAAATTTGATCCTCTACATCGTCTTCTTGTGAATGTCGTTGTGGTTGATTTTATTTTTATGGTTTTGGATTTTTTTTTTAAACCAATTGTGTAGTTGAAAGCTTATGCCCTCATCTCTAGATTCTCTATCATCGTAACAGATCCTTGAGTTTATCAGCTATCTTTGAGAACATATGAGCTGATGCAGACGTTAAACCATCTCCTGTCGTTCATATTCACGTAGTTAAAACTGCTCCTCCTTCTAGCGCCAATTGTTTGGGTAAATTTTAACCGATTCGTATGTGAACTGTAAACCCGTTGTGAGATATTCCTTCATAAATAATATGGCTCTCCACTAGATTTAGTCGCTTGATAGGGTTATAGCCCCTTGAATATTCTCGGGTCCTTCCTCCCTTCCCTTTTATGGTTTAGAGACCCTTTCTTTATAGCTGCCCACAAACCCTAGTTTTAGCTGGGCTGGGCTTAGTCTTCTCTGTTGCAACCTCATGGGTTAGCCTTCAATATCTGTCGGTCATACGAGGATTGTATATTGATAATATAACTTATCTCTATCTTTGTATTGAATATCCATAATATATACGACCCTCCATATAATATATAATCTTATCAATATAATATAAGACTTATCAATATGACATACGGTCTTATCAATATAATAGACGTTCTATTAAGATGACTAACATCGGTTTAAGCTTACCTGACCAAAGTATAACCGAGAGTGAATTTATTTTTCCCAACAGTTTGCCCCCTACTCTTCACTTTCTAATTTAGAATTTGGAGAGTAGCATGTTTCTAAAAATCTTGAAACAAAACTTAATGACAGGGGTTTGGGGGCAGCTATAAACTAGGGTTTGGGGGCAGCTATAAAGAAAGGGTCTCTAAACCATAAAAGGGAAAAGAGGAAGAACCCGATAATATTCAAGGGGCTATAACCCTATCAAGCAACTAAATCTAATGGAGAGCCATATTATTTATGAAGGAACATCTCACAACGGGTTCTGATATTGATTTATTGTAATCTTGAGCATTAATCAATAAAGATCTCTTTGCGTTCATTCCGTAGAACTGTTCACATACGAATCAGTTAAAATTTATCCAAACAATAATCACCTGTGAACTATTTGCCCTAAGGTCTTAGCTTTTTAAGGTCAATACATTACAACATTATACATGAATATGATTTACCAGATATATTGCTATCAGTTTTTTGAAAATATCAAAATCAAAATTAAGCAAATTCTTCATTTCTCTCTTTTTTTTTTTTTACCATTTATCTAATAATCTAATAATTAGCTTAATTAAATAAGGGAAAACGTCCTAGTTCCACATGAAAATTATCACATCTTACTAGATAAAGCCAGAACTTTCACCTCGTCTTAAATATCTCTGCACAAATGTCTCTCATCCTATATCTCTCCAAATCCAAAATTTTATTTCTAAATCTCCTTGAATCCATAATTCTCATCAATTTCTCCATAAATACAGGTTTAATTGGTTAATTATTGGTTTATTGGTTGTCTAACCAACTAACAAAAGTTGTAAACCGATTTCAACCTGATTTCGACCCGTTTATATAATTAAATCACCAATTCTTTTTTATTTTTTAAATCTCTTTTCCCCATCTCAACGAACACTATATCATATTTTCATTAACGTTTAACCAGATCATCCACATCAAATAACCCAGAGAGAAGAAGAAATAGAAAAATCCATTTAAACAAATATGACCAGATCTCAAAAATGTCAAAGCTCAATACAAACAAAGATAAAGCAACTGTGAACTTCTAAAAACCCAAAAAAAAAAAATCAGCTTCTGCTTTTGAATGCTAATGAAGGCTGCTCGGATGAATGGTCCGTCCAACCCAGAAAATCCACTGCATCCAAGAAAAATCAAATAAACAATTCAACCAAATTGACATAAAAGATCAATCATAATTGTTGTATATAATGGAGATTCACGTGGTCCTTTTTTATAGACGATTGCAGCTCCAAAACTCTTAGTTGGGTTTATTCAAGTTCTGGTGATTGGAATCATGGTTCACTGAACCAAGAACACATCAAATCCGATCAGAAATGAAGATAAAATCTGCAAAAAAAATTCTCAAATTACAAATTTTTTTCAACTCCAAAATCAATTAAGAACACAAATGATTACTGGAATGTGGAAGTCACGAGGGCTTCTCTTGGCGCCAGTGGTGGATAAGCGAGAGTTTGGTAGGAAATTGGCTGGGTTTATGCACCCACCTGAAACATATTGCCCCAATGCAAGAGACGGTGTTCATGATTTTAGAAAATGATGATTTTAGAAAATGATGATTTTAGGGTTCTTAGGTTTGAGAATTTCTGATCGGGTTATAAAAATTCTTAGACCGGGTCGGGTTTATAAGGTCAATCGGGTTTTAAACTATGTTTTATATCTGGTTTGACTGGTTTTCTAGCGGTTTAATTTGTAAATCGATTAAACCAAAAAATATGGAGAAGTAAATGAGAACTTTAGATTTGGAGATATATAGGTTGAGAGATCTTGTTTTGTGGATACTTACAACGATGTCAAAGTTCCGGCTCCATCTAGTACGATAAGATAGTTTTGATGGGGAAATAGGACGTTATCCCATTAAATAACTCTATCTTCTACAACTTTGTCCAAAAAATAATAATCTCCTACAACATGGCGAGTTTATCCTCAAAAGTCATAACATGATATTTTATGTAGCCAACATATTGATTAGGGTTAATTTGAGGAATTTTTTGGGTTTAAACTATATTCTGTTTGTAATAATAAGTAATTTGGTTTTGGTTGATATTATAGTTTTTTTTCCAAGTCAATTTCTGAAAAAAAAAATGTTGTTCTAACCATTAACCAATATAATAGCGGATGTTAAAAATTATCACTTTTTCTTTTAAAATGAATTAGCTTTCCAGTTTAAATCTTTTCTAGGAATTTGATGGCAAGACATTAAAAAAAAAAAAAACAAAACAAAACAAAACAAAACAAAACAAAACTTTTTTAGGAACAAAAATGATTTTAGAGAAAATGGTGGGTTTGATTGATCATATATATATATATCTATATATTTTAAGAGAAGCATTCTCGAGAAAAAACTGAAGTGTCGTCGCCAGAAAGCTTCGTACTCAATTTATTGTTCACCCTTACTATTCCTTAAAATTACATAAAACTGTCACTGCTATATATATATATATATATATATATATATATATATTGTCAACTGCTACTACTGTTCAATTTATTTATATATACAATATTTTTCTCCTATAAATTCTATATTTGCCCAAAAAACATATAATCACCAATTAAAATAACATGAATATATACTTTAATTTGGATAACTATGTAGTTAAGCATTATATATAAATATGTAGATATAGTATTTTTACAGAAATCTTAAAATTTAGAAAATCCAGTCCAATAAAAATGAAAATAAGTAATAATATTATATCAATAGCTGAAATATATAGGGATCTAATGACCAATTAAAATTTATAAAATCCAGTGATATAATACCATAACTAAGACCAATTATATAAGGGATCTAATGATCAATTATAGTCTTTCTCCTCACGAAACAATTTTGTAATTTTATTTCTCCATCAATTACGGACACATATATTACTTAAAAAACTAATAATATCCAAATTAATAGAATTATCCTTAGTAAAATACCTTCTGGTATCTCCTACATACAATACTCACGCTTTATATCTCATTTTATTATTTTCCCTTCTCTTACTATATTATTTACATTAAATTGTCATTAGTATAACTAAGGAATATTTCATTCAATAATTGAAGGAAATCTATACTATAAAATCATATCAAATATCCATGTTGCCAAACTGACCCAATTTACATATTAAGAAGAAAAAAGAAAAAATTAAACAACAGATTTATTCTATTTTAGGAAATCGTTCAAATTAATTCCATAGTAATCAGGTTATGAGAATTTTGTGTGGGTATATTCATGTATGACAAAATACGGGACGAGAATTTTGGGAACAAAAATTCAAGCAGAACATATGCAGACATACTATTTACTGATATGAATTACGAGGAATGAAGTTTTTTCGGGTCAAAAAAAAAATTAAACATTGCAATCAGACATATTAGACGGGTTTGATCGCTTAACAATTATATTTTTTTAAAAAAATTATGTAAAAATAACTTCGCACGTACGTGCGGTTCCGTGCGGTTCCGTACCTAGTTTATAGCTTATAAGCAGAGACATCTTTTACATCAGCAAGAACATGAGACTCTTTTATAGCATGAGAGTTAAGCGTTAAGCAGAGGAAAAAAATTATGGAACTTGAAAGTGAGTAAACCATAAGCAAAGGTAGTTGTCCTGAAAAAGAGTTTGGAGTGTGGTTTCCCGTGGGCTTCCAGTCGAGGCCTAATAGTCTTCGGAGAAGGGTTTGATTGATCATGTCCCCCAATGTTTTCATAAATTACATTTTTCACACGACACACGCAATGGATTAATATCATTTTGAGGCAGTTTTTGTTAGTAGTATTCATTATCGAAGATTAATTGTAGTGATTAAGAGCCTTCAACCAACTGAGCTAGACGGGTTTTTAATATTTAATCTCATAAATATTAATTTATTCTAGGATATTGTTGGGAAGAAAAGGAGACTAATCATTTTTATTTTATTTTGCTTTCAATGAACTATTTCATGTATTTATATGCAACAAGCAGACAATTTCTATTCATTTTTCCAGTTCGTTTTCCCAAAACCATCGTTTGTTGTTATAGTGTATACTAATATTTTATGAATGATGATTTGAATGTCTCACTTGTACCATTTGATTGAAGTATACGTAATAGTACGTAGTCAATTTGTGCCCCAAGTTTCCATATATAGTCGACTAATTAAGTTTATTGATTTTTATACGTACTACATATAGTGTCTGTATAATAAACAAATCTATATATGGTTTGTTACTTTTTTTGTCCATAAGGTATGTGTCAATTGAGAAGTTATTAAAACGTCCAATTTAAAAATTGTTTTTAAAGCGTCCAAGTTTCAAATTGTCTTAATACGTCCAAGTTTAAATAAATTATTTTACGCTTGCAACAACCTCATTATATATAAATGTAACAAAATCAAACTTAGCAGTATGAATCTTAATGAATATGATCACAAGGCCATAAAAGCTTGTTCTGATTGTTGTATTCTGAAAAAATATGTTTCTCTTCCTATAGTAATATCGTTTTTTCCCGGTAATGTTGATGAACCTCATAAAGATGCGTTTGTTCTTAGCATTTCTATTCATTTTGTCACATCCATATCAACAGTCGTATTGTGTATATATATATTGGGATTAATAAACTACTATTTGATCTAGAAAAGGTAAAATTTATCACAATAATAATTATATATAGAAATTTTTATATATAAATTGTGACCCAATATTACTTTTATTAATTTAGTTAACTATTACATTAAAACAAAACTAAATTGATACACTGAATTAAATGTGACCCAAAAAGTAATTAATTATTTAATTAAATATATATATTTATGTATATTTATATATGAAAATGTTTTACAATTACCCATTTTTAACTGCGACAAATGTTTACAATCACCCAATTTTAAAGCTTTTTCATCAAGATGTAAATCAGACATTTTTAATCAGTTGAGATTTGTTCTTAAAAGAAATAAGTAAACTAGATTAAAAGAACGAAGATTGATCAATTATATATAAAAAGAACGAAGATTGATCAATCATATATAATACGTGCAATGATTGAGACCGACGTGCTTCACATTCGTTGACTCTCCCATTAGCATTATTTCTCCACTTTCTCATCCGATCCCCTCACCTTAGTATAACCACGACTCATCAGCCTTTCTCGCCAAACCCAACAAAAAAAAACAAATCAAACATGACTCAAGACAAGTCCAAAAGTGGAAAGCAAACGCTTCTAGAGCGACCATGGTTCCTCGCGGTTGCTCTAGCTGGTCTATTAGGTGGTGCACTCCTCATCACAAGCTTCATCCGAGCTACGGACAACACTTTGTCACTCTGTTCCACAGCTAAAAACACGGCTGCATCCATAGCCGAATACACAGCCACCCCAATCCAACTCCAATCCATCGTCCACTACGCCACCTCACACACCGTCCCACAACAATCCTTCGAAGAGATCTCGATCTCGTTAAACGTCCTAAAGGAGCGTCTCCCTTGCAATTTCTTAGTTTTTGGCCTTGGCCGTGACTCCCTCATGTGGGCATCCCTTAATCCAGGTGGCAACACCGTGTTCTTGGAGGAAGATCCTGAGTGGATAGAGGCCGTCCTCAAGGATGCACCGTCACTCAGAGCCCACCATGTTCAGTACCGTACCCATCTTTCTCAAGCCGGGAGCCTACTCTCGTACTACAAGAACGAACCCATGTGTTTACCGGCTAATGCTTTCCCGATCCGCTACAACCAAAAGTGTCCGTTGGCGTTGACCTCACTTCCTGATGAGTTCTATGATACCGAGTGGGATCTGATCATGGTGGACGCACCAAAAGGGTACTTCCCACTAGCGCCAGGAAGGATGGCAGCTATATTTTCCTCAGCTGTCATGGCACGTAACCGGAAAGGAGCTGGCACCACACACGTCTTCCTTCATGACGTTGACCGCAAAGTGGAGAAGGCTTTCGCCAATGAGTTCCTTTGCGAGAAGTATAAAACAACCTCCGCGGGTAGACTCTGGCACTTCGAGATACCCAATGCTGCTAACATGAGCGACCAGCCAGGTGACCGGTTTTGCTAAAGAGCGCAGAGATATCTTCGTTACTTCTTTTAATTGGAACACCGCATAGTTCTTCTTCTGAGTTTAAAAATCGTTATTATAATTCATAAATTATCCAGAGGCTTCTCATTAAAATAAATTATGTATTCTATTGTTATTACTCTTTGTCTCATATGGTTGGTCTTTTGATGAAGCCTAGTTACACATTTGCCTATTTAAAAAGACATACAAGTA
>NC_025700.1:14259139-14304106 GCF_000633955.1 Camelina sativa
CACTTCGAGATACCCAATGCTGCTAACATGAGCGACCAGCCAGGTGACCGGTTTTGCTAAAGAGCGCAGAGATATCTTCGTTACTTCTTTTAATTGGAACACCGCATAGTTCTTCTTCTGAGTTTAAAAATCGTTATTATAATTCATAAATTATCCAGAGGCTTCTCATTAAAATAAATTATGTATTCTATTGTTATTACTCTTTGTCTCATATGGTTGGTCTTTTGATGAAGCCTAGTTACACATTTGCCTATTTAAAAAGACATACAAGTAGAAGAAAAATGATAAGTGCTATATAATTTTGGACATTGGCATCAATTTAGGGAAGAGCGATTTACATGTTTTTTTGTGACTTTTGTCAATATAATATGAAAAATAAATAGATTTGGACCGGCCATCATGGTAACTAAATTTTCAAAACTCAAAATACCACATCCGATAACTAATATATATGATTGTCCCACTCTAGATAGCAAAACCATACTCTCGGCCAAACTTGAGCCTCTTCTATAGGACTAATTACAATCCATTGATGTTATAATTCTCAGACGAAAGGGAGTTGACTTCCAACAGGGAAGGTGGAAGTTATAAGAGTGGAGCGAAAACGTAAACGTAAACGACGAAAGTACAAGCCCTTGTGTACAATTTGGTGTATATAATGTCCCCTCCACAAAAGCCATAATTGTGATTCAGCCTAATTAAAGGAATTGGCTAGACTTTTAATCACTTTCTTAATAAGGCCCATTTGAGAAGACAAGAAAATCATGTCTAAAAATGAGCTTACTAAACTAGAAAAATTATGCTACTTAAATCAAAATAGATAATATAAGCCTAGCCCAATTCCTTTAATTATGTCACCAAATAGATAACAAAAAAAATAATTATGATCATACTAATTTGAAAAAAAAGAGAGTTTTTTTTTTTTGTGGACAAAGGCAGAGTTTAAAATTATTATACTTAAATACTTAGAATTTTGGGTTATTTCATTGTCAATTTTGGGATGAGCTAGCAAGACATCAGAGCCATTGTTTTATATACTATTTGTTAGATATTTTTTGTTAGTCATGTTATTTGCTATAGCTTATATCACATCATTCTAAGAGCCGATCATGACCATATTTTCACAGAGAATAATATTCATGCTGTCATGCATGCTTGACTATATTCGCCACAAACATTAGGCCACCCACGGCCAATCCGTGCTACGCCCGTCGGTGGTAGTCAGTGGTCCGTCCACAACAAGTAGCTATCAAAGGCAACAAATAGATAGTTTCCCTCATAACCACAGCCACGGGTTTGGTTCTTTAACCAAAAAAAAAAAAAAAAATTGAATTGTGGTTGTGTGTGGCAAAAAGAGAAGATAGCCACAAATTAGTAATACAGTAGTGCTATATCTTTTTATCCAAAACTTTGATTGGAGTGATCAAAAATGCGTCCAAAAATTTGAAACGGTACGTAGCTTTCCAAACATGTTTGGTTTGAAGATCTATGACATATATATGTCATGTTTTAAACTCGTTTCTCGTACATTCACACCTAAGATTATTGTGCCAAATCTATGACATATATATCTCTGGAGATTTTTTACCTAGAAATATCATTTCAACACCATGTCAAAGCAAAAATCTTACACCGTACCGATTACCTCTAGCTCATTAAACCAGTTTCCTATACCGAGAACCACAACTCGCACATATGACATATGTTCCATGAGATAGAGATAGACGTAAAATACAATATCTAAACTCAATTTTCAATTAGAATAAGAAAGATGTTGATATATGTCGCAAAGGAAGTCGACAGATGCAATCAACATATTATATAAAAGAACATTGTACCGGGACTTAATATTTCCAATGGTAGGTTGCGTATATGCATTTAGATTGGCAATTTCTGTCGTTATCAGCAAGAAGCCAAGAGTTAAAGAACTATTAACTGAAGATGAATAGGCATAGGCTACAAACATAACTAACATTTACTTGTTGGAATTATCTCACATAATATCGAAATAATATCTATATGCCCACACATCACACTTTTGTAATTATATATTATCTTGGCATGCAAGGGAGATAGGTACACTAAATTTTTTGATATTGTTTGGGGTTCTCTGTTGTTATATTGAACATTTTAAACTTAAGAAATATAATTGTTGTAAACTAATCATAACTCCATGGCTTAAAGATAAACGCACTATACCTCGAAATTTTCTTACAAAATCCCTAAAATGTTTCTTTTTGGAGGGACTAGTAAACTTTTCAATGCTCATTTAGCGTTAAAATATTTATATATATATATATATATATACTACATTTGTTCTAACTCTAAAATTAAATTATGCCACATCGTTTTTTTTTTTACTAATTAAGATAAATAAAAATGTTACAAAATAAGACATATTCTCAACAACAACAAAAATGACGTCGATGGACATAATTTCAGTTTTTGTCTTAAGCTGTAATAATAAAATATATATGTAACTGATTACCGACTACTCGGCATGCCATGTATATATTTATAACAACAAGACAAATGGATATATTAACCAACATGCATATATACACAAATGGTTAGTAGAAAATGAAATCACCAGTCTTGTAATAAGATCGAGTTCAATTATTTAGATCGAAATTAGATACCGACCCATTAAAATCTGAACAAAAGTTGGATTATTTTAATGAAATTTAGGGCAACAATGGCTCGTGGAACTAACTGTTCTACCACCTCTCGCTTTCAAAATTCATCAAATCATAAGGCCAAAGTTGAAAAGGCGGCGGCTGCATATGTCATTAGCATATGGATTTAGCTCTAATTGTGATTGCAATTATGTGGATAACATATTCTATTTCTAGTCAACGAAAAAGGATTAGTGAGTAGATTTAAGTTAGATGAAAGGGCGCTCTCAAACTCGCAATTTGTCTACCTTTCAATTCCATCTCAACTTGATTAATCCAATCCAACTCTCATGTATGGGTTTCATAAACTAAATATCTACACTATTTTTCCGAAATCCAAACTTGATACCATTAATCTTTAAGACGTACTGAACCTCTTTTCTCAAATGGACAATGGTTTAAAAAGTCTTTTACTACTAGATTTAGATACGATTTCTAGAAATCGTAATTTCTTACAAATTAATGAATACAAGAAATTCCAAAGTTCCATAATATAATGATGCATGTATATATGTTTGTCGTAGTCTGCTGTATCAAGAGTAAAGTTGTCAACCGATTTAAAAAAAAAAAAAACACATGTTGAGCAAACAATTATTTTTGCGACTCTAACGAAAACCATACAGCATAAAAAGAAAATATATATTGATCTGACCATATCCAAACCCTTTTTAAAAAACTCGAACTCGTCTAAAATAATAATATACCATACAAGATTCCTTTCAATGTTAAATTAAAAAAAAAATAAAAAAAAATCAAAACAGCAATAACAAAAACAAACTCCTTACAAGTATGACATTTCAAAACAAAAGGTGTTTCTTGCGTGAGGTAAATTTGTGAAAATGATGCTAAAAAATGTATTTTGTCTTATAAATGAAAATGACAAGAAATATAGCAAAACTGGAGAAGTAGCCTTAAACGTGCCAGCCAACATCACACTAAAGGTAACCAAGTATTAATTCAGTGTGCTGTCTCATGAAATATTAGTCCGTGTAATGATGTCCCGTAAAGTACCGGTACGTATAGAAAGTATCAGTCTAAACTCTAAAGTATCACTAGCTCACTGTCATCAACAGCCTGAACTAATTACAATGCGTTTCTTAGATTTACCATAGGTAATTTGGCTGAAACGTCCACTAAAATTCCAGAGACCAGAGGTGAACATCTTCTTTGGTAATTAAGTTTTTTTTTCGCAAATTAACGCCGAAACTCAAATACCCAAATGGCCTTGCGCAAAATACCAACATGTGTTTCAAAAGATCGAATTACTCTTGATTTAAGAAAGATCGACAACACAACATTTTGACCTTGTGGGTGGACTGTTTCTTTTGCTTGCACTTATGCTCCGTATGAACTCACTTTTTTCCGTCCATCATTGCCTACTACCCCTGCATCAAATATTCATTATCTTACCATTTCTTCAATGCTNAAACTAATCATAACTCCATGGCTTAAAGATAAACGCACTATACCTCGAAATTTTCTTACAAAATCCCTAAAATGTTTCTTTTTGGAGGGACTAGTAAACTTTTCAATGCTCATTTAGCGTTAAAATATTTATATATATATATATATATATACTACATTTGTTCTAACTCTAAAATTAAATTATGCCACATCGTTTTTTTTTTTACTAATTAAGATAAATAAAAATGTTACAAAATAAGACATATTCTCAACAACAACAAAAATGACGTCGATGGACATAATTTCAGTTTTTGTCTTAAGCTGTAATAATAAAATATATATGTAACTGATTACCGACTACTCGGCATGCCATGTATATATTTATAACAACAAGACAAATGGATATATTAACCAACATGCATATATACACAAATGGTTAGTAGAAAATGAAATCACCAGTCTTGTAATAAGATCGAGTTCAATTATTTAGATCGAAATTAGATACCGACCCATTAAAATCTGAACAAAAGTTGGATTATTTTAATGAAATTTAGGGCAACAATGGCTCGTGGAACTAACTGTTCTACCACCTCTCGCTTTCAAAATTCATCAAATCATAAGGCCAAAGTTGAAAAGGCGGCGGCTGCATATGTCATTAGCATATGGATTTAGCTCTAATTGTGATTGCAATTATGTGGATAACATATTCTATTTCTAGTCAACGAAAAAGGATTAGTGAGTAGATTTAAGTTAGATGAAAGGGCGCTCTCAAACTCGCAATTTGTCTACCTTTCAATTCCATCTCAACTTGATTAATCCAATCCAACTCTCATGTATGGGTTTCATAAACTAAATATCTACACTATTTTTCCGAAATCCAAACTTGATACCATTAATCTTTAAGACGTACTGAACCTCTTTTCTCAAATGGACAATGGTTTAAAAAGTCTTTTACTACTAGATTTAGATACGATTTCTAGAAATCGTAATTTCTTACAAATTAATGAATACAAGAAATTCCAAAGTTCCATAATATAATGATGCATGTATATATGTTTGTCGTAGTCTGCTGTATCAAGAGTAAAGTTGTCAACCGATTTAAAAAAAAAAAAAACACATGTTGAGCAAACAATTATTTTTGCGACTCTAACGAAAACCATACAGCATAAAAAGAAAATATATATTGATCTGACCATATCCAAACCCTTTTTAAAAAACTCGAACTCGTCTAAAATAATAATATACCATACAAGATTCCTTTCAATGTTAAATTAAAAAAAAAATAAAAAAAAATCAAAACAGCAATAACAAAAACAAACTCCTTACAAGTATGACATTTCAAAACAAAAGGTGTTTCTTGCGTGAGGTAAATTTGTGAAAATGATGCTAAAAAATGTATTTTGTCTTATAAATGAAAATGACAAGAAATATAGCAAAACTGGAGAAGTAGCCTTAAACGTGCCAGCCAACATCACACTAAAGGTAACCAAGTATTAATTCAGTGTGCTGTCTCATGAAATATTAGTCCGTGTAATGATGTCCCGTAAAGTACCGGTACGTATAGAAAGTATCAGTCTAAACTCTAAAGTATCACTAGCTCACTGTCATCAACAGCCTGAACTAATTACAATGCGTTTCTTAGATTTACCATAGGTAATTTGGCTGAAACGTCCACTAAAATTCCAGAGACCAGAGGTGAACATCTTCTTTGGTAATTAAGTTTTTTTTTCGCAAATTAACGCCGAAACTCAAATACCCAAATGGCCTTGCGCAAAATACCAACATGTGTTTCAAAAGATCGAATTACTCTTGATTTAAGAAAGATCGACAACACAACATTTTGACCTTGTGGGTGGACTGTTTCTTTTGCTTGCACTTATGCTCCGTATGAACTCACTTTTTTCCGTCCATCATTGCCTACTACCCCTGCATCAAATATTCATTATCTTACCATTTCTTCAATGCTAAAATTTAAGTTAATCGATTCATCCAACTATAGGATACGTCACCGAACTAATTAAGTTAAGAGAACCTTGATCATTATTAAAATTAAGTTATCCAAACAGACTCTCTATATAAATAATTTCTAGATATTAAAAAGAAAAGGTAAATAAAACATGCGAAGGGTCTCTGTATCCCTAATGTAGTTTTCAGCTGACCTTGCAAAGAAATGATTAATAAAATTTGTCGTAGGTTCATACCATGACGCTAATGTATATAAATGTATACAAAGAATACTTTTCAAGTGGTTGATGAGTTTAGGTTAAAAGAAGTATATGAAAACCAGTTAGCAAAAAGAAAAGTATGTGAAAACCGCAGCAAGTGAGGATGGTCTGGTCTGTGCCAAAATCAAAATTGATTATTTGAGATATTAATCAGCGTATAAGTTAAATTTTGGTTGGTGTTACTTTTAGTAAGTAAGTACAATTTGGCATAGTGTGCATAGATGTTATTAACCATCTAGAACATGTTACATCAACCGGAAGGTTCCATGCTTTATAAGGCAAAGCAGTTGATAGCCTCCGCCAAAACTATAAATTAGGTGTAAAAAATATTAAAGTTTGGTTAGTTGATATCATATTATATCTTTTTATTTTGTTTTGGGCAAAAATCATATGATATCTTAGTTCAAGTTTTCGTGAATTTTCGGTTTTAGGTTAAAAATGCCAGAAGATAAATTTTATAGTATGTGGTTATAATATACAGAGTAAAAGTTGTCGTAAATATGTCAGAAATTAGCAGACCAAATAACTAGTTTCATTTTATAAGGTAATACTTTATTCAACCAAAAAAATTTACAATCAATTGTTTTTCTTTCAAACAAAAATTTACAATCAATGTTGCAAAAACTCACAACCAATATTTTTAAAACCGGACCGGACCGGCGGTCGAACCACGTTAACCCGCGAACCAGCAACATATCTGGGTTGGGTTAATATCAAAACCCAAAGAAAATTGAACCGGTAAAAAAACCATATTAACCCGCCAAAAAACCAAAAACCGGTGAACCATTAAACCGAATAATACTGGGTTCTACTTTTTTTTTGTAAAAATGGATGCAATTAATTTAATTAATTACCTTTTCTAGTTTTCTTCTTAGTAAATTAGCAATAGTAGGGTTTCTAGTTAACACTCTTATTCTCTTATTGCTTTTAGATTTGAATTTCTAAAATATTTTACTAGTACTGGTTATACTTTGAGTTTGTTACACTTTGAATGTTTTTAAGATTTTTTAAAAACATTATGATTATTGGAGTATTTTATTTGGTATATCCAATTATATCATAGAGGACATATACATACCTATTATTTATAAAAATATCATCAAAATCAATTGAATCCGGTTGACCTCGGTCGAACCATATTGACTCATGACCCAGAAGCTTTCCCGGTTCAGTTACCGGTCCAGTTTTAAAAACATTGCTCACAACTCATAATAGAAGGAATAGGCCAGAGCCGTATGCTAAACCAGATAATTAAAGAGGTGATCATTGAGCCACTAACACATGCGAGCAACAACACGAGTTTTACTGCCTTACTGGTTTGGAGGTAGTCGTGCCGTCGCTTAAACATTCCAAACGAATACTTGTCCTCAAATATAATACGAAGACTATATTGTAACAAATTTTACGGATTTGTAATCACCCTAAATGGATATTTAATTTCTTACCGTTACTATGTCAAAACTTTTAGTAATGTATAGTAATTAATATCATCAATATATAATTCAGAAGGGGGAGATTATATTATATTGAAATGTCACTTTTATAAGTTACCCTATATATATATATATATATAACTAATGGCATACAATTCAGTTTTAATTGATAAGTGGACCTTTTTTTAATTGAAAAGGGAAAAAATTTAGGGGATCGGATAACTTAGAAGGAGGTTAAGTTTATTCACTTATCATGCACGTAAAGGTTGTCCAAGAAATAGCAGGCATTAAGCAATGTTTTACGAGTCTTCTATGGTGCTTTGGTTTTATGATCACGTTCTTGTGAAAACCCTAATTGTAATCTTAGTTAATGCCGTTGACGTACGTCTTCAATTTCTCAGCCCTCTCGCAGGGGCGGATCTAGGTTGGTTAAGAGGGTGGAGTTGCACCAGATGAAATATAAAAAATGTTTGATTTTCTATTAAACTTGGTAAATATAGTGATCTAGTGGTAATGAGTGCACCACTAAGATCAAGAGGTAAGCAGTTCAAATCTATCTATAACAAACTTTTATTCTTTTTGCACCCCATCAAAATTTTGGCTGGATCCACCACGTCACTGCCCTCTCGTCGATCATGTGACCATGTTTTCTCTCAATCTTTCCTTAATTACTACTTTTGTCTTCTCTTACGTAAAAAAAAAAAGAGTAAAAGATGGGATGTTATAGACTTTTCCCTTTTTCGTCGGTCAACAAAATTAATACAGTTTGTTTAGTAATTAAGTCCTCCTAACTCGTTTAAGTTTGAGAAAAATTCGAAGTAAATCTTTCTTTCTTTTTTTTGGAAAGGTGACCCATCGATTTCTATGTTTAAAATGGACTGACTCTATTTTTTCACTTGACAATACTAATTTTTGAAATATAAGTTAGCTATTGCTTTGCTTCCACTTGTTTTTTTTTTTTTTTTTTTTTGAAAGTCAGAAATTTGTACCGATTAAACNACTGAAACCTGGACGTTTTTATTTCATCTTTGACTTCATCCACTTTAATTTCGGGTTCGCTGAAAGTGTTATAAATATCTCAACCACACACAAAAAAGGCTGTCTATTACTAGGTACATAAATTTTGACTTTGACCCAAAAAGTAGACCTCTGTACAAATGTACAAAAGAGAAAAGAGAACAGTATTATTAGCAAGTTGCCAAATTATTTGAAGTTTGGATTCGATGAAACTTTACTTATTTATTCACAAAGGTAAAAGAAAATGAGTAAATTGAAAAATATAATAGTAAAGAGAAATGATGAACAGAGAATGTTAGGATAACTTCAATGTTACTCAAACATAAATTGAAGGAAGCACGCCTTCTCTTTCATATTTTTGTACCAGTCTCTTCTCTTTTCTGGTTTCAGATATATATATATATATATATATATACATGGGACCAACAATTACTTTATACATTGTTTAGAATTTAAATTGAGATCTAGTATAAACCAATTGATGATGATACCAGACCATATATATAAGCTGGTTCCAAATTGTATCATATCAAATGTCAATTTGCACCTTAATCATTTGAAAACATTTGTTTAGAAATTTAAATTATTAGAAAGATGCCCACAACGTTAAGTTATGTATTTGGTTTCCCTTCTTCCTCCCATTTATTATTATGGTTCGTTACGCTAAATTTTCACAAATCCCCACTTCTAGCTACATGACTTCATGTTCATATAATTTATATATTTTGTACGTTTAGTTAGATCAAATTTTCTACGTTATCCCAAGAATTATGGATACGTGTTTCTGCGTTTAACAATCCGTAATCCTCTAAATAGTTACGCATTAAGAAAAATATGACTTCTTAAAAACAATATATTGCATTTTTCAGTAACTTTATGAACAAAACAAAAAAATTCTCACCAAACATAAAAATAGTTCCTCAAGTTATTGTCGGACAAACATGTAACCAAATAAGCATGCAAAACTGAATACGTGGTGCATGTGCATGTTAAGCGAAGTATATAATGCGCCGTACTATTTATACATATACAATTCCAGACTTTTGTCCGACAAATATTTCAATCCGAAACAAATTTTTTTAAAAAAATATCGATTTCTTATGATGTTTGATATCTCACCTGAATCGATTTCCCGTTTAGGATTCTGTTAATCTGAGAACATTGTAACATCACTCTTAACCGGTGGAGTAAACAGCACTTAGATCGGTGCATAAAATTAAATTATTACTATTATGTTTTTATTTTTTAAGTATTAACCAACCGAGCGTCGGATTTTTGCGAATTTAAGAATCACGCTTCTGATATTCCTTCTGCACAAAGATACTACATTGTTACTTAATCCATATATACCCAACTAGTAATATAAAAAGAGGCTAATGCATGCGCAATCTGAATTCTCTGGATGTTTATATTAATTAATGCACACGATATATAATTGACAGAGACACACACCCACACTCGTATTATATTTTTATTAAATATGGTGCATAGATTTGCACGTAGGTTTCTGCATGTGTGGGATACTTCATCTTCCAGGAACAAATGTCTCACACTCTTGCCTTCCAAATTACAACTTAGTGGTATGAAAATGCATTAACACTTAGAGCTTACTTGATTGAGCTATAAGTATATAACTTATAAGGATACTTAATTTATAGAGATATGTGGTTCCACCAACTCCTCATCTTTTAATCAATCTTATCTTCGTCTCCACCGTACGTTACCCGCCCAATCCAATTCCTCTCCTACTAGGCACGTTAAAAAGATAGATTAATTCAAAGTACTATTTTTTTTTTTCGATGTTTCCAAACCTATATTTCATAGTCGTTGAACCTTCTCTTTTTTTCCCTATGACTTAGTAAAAATTAATGCTTGTAACATCTATAACAAGTTAAAACCTCAAACGACATCACCAATAATCCTATCACCAACCGTCGTTTATGTAATTAGGAGTAAGGTGCGCGCTTGTTTCTTCCGATCGAGCTTGGTAGACAGACGTCGCACAAAAGTACGTGTTATGCGAAAGAGATGGTTCTTCTCTGAGAACTTATTAGTCGAAGGTCAATGTGCCACACTTATATTGACTAGTACCCTAATAGCTAAATTTTATATCTTTAAAGATCATTTTTTTTATACTTTTACATCTAGGTCCATACTCCATAGTCCATAATGTAACGTTTTTTAAGTAGTATCATTTTTGAATATACAATAAAGTCTCAAAAGTACAGAAATTGCAATGAAAACAAACAAAACAAAACAAAAAGGTATAGCGAATAGCAAGGTGGGGTAATTAAGAACTGGCAAAAAAATGGATACAAACAAGTAATGTAACAGGAGAGGATCAATGCTCTACCGTTCAAGTCCATTCCAGAGGCAGAAAATCACGTGAACATGGAGATGGCGATGATTGTCCTCATCACATTTTCACATCAAAAATGTGTATTGCTCTTATTCCGTACGTATGTTGGTTGTTGCATACTTGCATGAAAGACATCCAAACTGTTGCTTGTTCTGTAATGGGCTCCGATCGATCCAAGGGTATAATTAATCACCATTAATTACCATCATCGATCAGAGGATGTATATATACTTTTTTTTTGGATGTATATATACTAATTAATTCCGAATGATTTTACCTAATTATAAATTTACGCCGATCGATATGAGACCCGCAATTTAGAATTATACTTTTATTACCAAAATACGTGATAGTATACGTAAGTAATTAAGGGAGAAGAAAGATAATGTTAGAACCTTTTAATGATCCGATACTGAACATTTAAATAATTACTACAAAGTTCAAACTATAGGAACATAGATAACAAGATTTTTTTAAAAATAATAATTTAGATTCAAGTGAAATAGGCTAGCTTCAACCCTTGAATAGGACTTAACGTATCAAATGTAACATAACAATATCGGTCACGTGAGGCAGTCCCTTAGTACACGTCACTGCAGTTACGAGGCGAGCATTGAGTGGACTCCGCATGCGTCAAGCAACAACATATCTCTCTTTTACTAATTATCACGGTCTTGCCCATTTCTATAGTATACGTCTTACGTCTTATTTTAATTTCCTTTTTTCTACTCGAGGTTTATTTTACTTTTTAAAATGCCATTTAAAGCTATTACTATTTTTGACAAACCAAATACTTAACTAACATTTAGTGTCCCCTCCTATATCTGTCTCGTTGCCAATAAGAAAATTCATAGTACATTATTAATTAAATCCATCATTTTACGCCAAGGTACGAGATAGAGATTGGCGACGTTCTAAGTTAATTGAAATGCACATTTTCGCGTGAGGTAACTTCGAAATTAAAAAATATTTATTGTTTACAGACAATCGCGTGAGGTTGCTTTACTTGTTTTCTTCCCAAAAGTTGTTATACGATCTGATTTTTAATTATTTTCAAAGAATCTGTTGGTTATAACTCTTACGTACTCTGTACCTTTTGCATGCATGGCCGATATCTCGAAAAAGTGCAAATATATTTAATTAGGGTTTGTTTCTAACAACACTCCATCATTTCTATTTTCGTATACATACGGTATAAATACGGTCAGAAGCAAACATTGCTACATAACACATACATGTGGTTATACATAAGACACGTACTTGCCTTGTACGTATTTTCTTCAACACACGTGTGCGCCTATGTTACTCGTCTGCTCTACGAAACACACTAGCTCTTTTCTTTTCTTTTTTTCCATTTTATTGCTTGGAAAGCTTTATGGCTAGAGGTTAGGACTCAGTTTGCATTGTTATGGAGTTATGGAGTAGATTAGGACTCTGTGGGGGTTGCGAGTAACGGAGTAAGTCCATCGCGATTATAATAGTACAGGCTACGGGAGTACGTGTGGGTCAAAATATTGATCAAGATGAATTAGAATGAGAGGATCCATCCAAATTGGGGAGAAAGAGAAAAAGAGAAATTTCCAAAATGAATATTCTAACATTGCTTCTGGTCCAGGACTTGTAGAGATTAGTAGTAGATCCTAGATTTATTATGAATATGAAAATAAAATCTAGATAACCCCAAAACTATTAGGCTCTTTTGTTATTTCTGTAAACTCCTAAAATAACACATGTATAAATCTAATCTGCTAATCCTAAGTACTCTTGGAATCTCATTTGTTCTCTAATGTTATAAACTATAGTTTTGTTATTGTTTATAGGTTTTATTAGGCTCTGTTAGGCCATCATTAACGGGGCAACACTTGATGTGTTCTAAGTCCAATAATATTATTAAAAAACGGAACAGTGGGTTTAGATCAAAAATAATGGTCTTCAGATAGAACTGATCTACAGCCTGTTCTAATTTTTTAGTTTCCGTCACTTATCTCTCCCAACCCAATTTCTCGACACAATTCATCTCTCGGTTTCAATTCTCAGCAAATCACAAAAAGAGAGTATAGAGATTAATCTCTCAAATGATTCACTTTAATAAATCCCTCAATTCCGATATTTTTTCTTAATTCTCCTCTCTCAGTATGGTTTCCGGAGGTACCGGCGGCAGCGGTGGCCGCGTCGGAGAAGGAGCGTCGTCGTCAAGTCACACTGCTTCGGTATCATCGGTTACAGCCAAAACGCTAGGGAAATGCTGGGGCTCATGCCTCAGTCTATTCCTAGTCTTGAGAAGACTGAGATTCTAGCCATGGGGACTGACGTGAGGTCTTTGTTCACTTCCTCCAGCTCGATCCTACTCGAGCGTGCTTTCGTGGCTCGGGAGATCACGTTGTTGAATCCGGTTTGGATCCATTCCAAGTATACTGGTAAACCGTTTTACGCCATTCTCCATAGGATTGATGTTGGTGTTGTGATTGATTTAGAGTAAGCGAGACGATTGTGGATTGTCATGCCACGCCGGTTCTTGTGGTGCAGGACGATTGTGGATTGTCATGCCACGCCGGTTCTTGTGATGCTACTGCGATTAAGAAGATTAAAGATTTGGGTGGGATTGTTGTTGGTAAGACTAATATGGATGAATTTGGAATGGGAAGTACCACTGAAGCTTCTGCCTTTCAGGTTCGTCTATATAAATCTTGTGATGGTGTGTAATGATTCTGCAATGTTAACAAGTTGAAGCCTTTATATTTTGGATAGATGAGAATGGTTTTATTGGGAAGCTTAGGATTGAATGATTCAGCAGTGTTAACAAAGTTGGAGGCTTTATGTTTAGATAGATGAATATGGTGTTATTGAGGACACTTGTGATGGTTTAGGATTTAATGATTCAGTAAGGTTAACAAAGTAGGTACCTTTATGTTTAGATAGATGAGTATGGTCTTATTGAGGAAACTTGTGATGGGTTTAGATTGAATCTTGGGGTTGATTTTGGTGTAAAGGTAACTGCGAATCCTTGGGATTTGACTCGTGTGCCGGGAGGTTCATCAGGAGGATCAGCGGCAGCTGTTGCGGCAAGACAGTGTATGGTGTCACTTGGTAGTGATACCGGTGGAAGTGTGAGACAGCCAGCTTCGTTTTGTGGTGTTGTTGGTCTGAAGCCGATTGTCATGCCACGCCGGTTCTTCTTTGGATTTTAGTTTGATCACTTGTATATATGAGATGAGAAACATTTGCTCCTTGCACCAACACAAACATTTGCTCCTTGCACGAAAACAAACATTTGCTTCTCTCTACAACAAAAATATTTCCTTCTATAACCAAAATAAAATATTTCATTCCTTCTCACCCAAAACAAATACTTCTTTCTCTTCTTCTTTGCTATGGCATCTTCTTCAACAAATTTCACTACCATTATGATCCAAATAATGATAGTATGAACCAATTTTTTCAAGCTGCTGAAGAGGAAATTCCGGAGAAACCATCTACACGTATTTATATCGAAAGACAACGGGAAGAAGGCCACGAACGTTTGTGGAATGATTATTTTATAAGTTTTTATAATTTGTAAAATGTTTATGAATATTATATTATTAAATCTGATGATCTTAAATATGTTCTCCCAATAACTAGGTTTTTAACAAAAGATCTTAACTACTGATCTTACATTATTTCACTATATCTTTATTCTAAGAACACCATAATTAGTTCTCCCATTTTTTTTACCTATGATCTTAACAACTGATCTAACATTATTTTCACTATATATTTAATCTAAGAACACAAAAAAAAGTTCTCCCATTAATAATGCCCTTACTAATTTAACATCAAAAACCATAAATACTGTATAGGGAAAAAAAACTTTATTAAATCAATTTTGGAAAACCGCAAGCATAGCACATCACATCACAACTAATGTTAACAATTTAGAATCACATGTTATATAGACTGATTCACTAAAAGCCACAATTAAATAAACTCAATCAGCAGCATAACATCCTCATTATTGCCAATTCCCCTTCCATTATGCCCGAACAAGTGACAACATACCTATCGTCCACGTATGATCCCCCCTAACGCCGTAATGTTCCATGTGTTTACTAAACACTTTCGTGTTTCTTTGAAGTCAACGAGAGAAAAATCTTATAAATCGAATTCTCTCTATCTTCCCAAACTTCATACAAAAGTAAAAGAATCCAAAGATTCGAGTTCTGTTGAGGTGGACAACGTGTAAATGAAAGAGGCGACGTGGCAAAAGGAGAGGAGAGACGTGCACCACTCGAAGGGAACAACAAAAATCTGTCTTCAAACTTCCCAGCAAGAAGTGGTTCCCACCTCTTAACAGCATTTTTTTTCTTTCTTTTTCATCTTTAACTGATTCGATATCATATATCTTCGTTTAGTAGAGTGAAAGGATGGTATTCTCTAGGTCCCCACTTCCCTATCTCTCATTTGCCATTTCGAATATTTGGCATATCTATGTATAAACAACTTTCAAAGTAAAACTAATAAGAAGAGTACGATCGATAGTCTTGAATTTGATTGATTTGAGTTTTGGTTATTTTATTAGTTCGTCGAAAGAATTACATGTCATCTATGATTTGGTAGGAAGAAAATATGTGAAGATTTTGAAGATTTTTTCTGTTTCATGAATATAATTTAATTTTTAACATTTTCTATACGTATTAGTAAGTGTTTTGTAATTTTGAGTAACCCAAAAAAAAAAGTGAAGTACTAAGAAATTTCTTAGATCACAGAAAATGAGCTATACAAAAGAATAATTTAAGAACGTAGTCCATTAATTTTGAATCTTTATCAACCAATGTTTAAAAATTTTATATCCATTGGTTAACAAAAAAAAAACGTAAATCAAAGATAATATACGACACGAGTCGAAATTAGACTAAGAAAAAAATACCAACTCGAAATAAGACATGAAAATAGTATATAATCTATGATAAAATCATGTATAATTGTTGTATCTACTATTTGATTATGAAGTAAAAAATATATTTATACTTTTCCAGTAACTGATCAACTTGATTATATGAGGGTCATATAATATTTAAATTCACTTTTTAAAATTTTTTGATAAATTTTCCTATATCTTCACATAAATAATAAGATAATGAATATGTAGATACAATATTCCTCTTATAATATAAATCAATAACAGTTCGTAAATTCAAAATTTTAAATGCTTATTTTGGAACGGTAGTATATATTACGAGTACGATAAAAACAAATACGAGTTAGCTTGAAAGTTGTTGGAATCACGTGGTGACCTCACCAACAATCAAAGCAACAGAACCGTGAGAGTTGAGGTGGCAGCGGCGAAGCAAAGGCACGTGATAGCGGCGGCGAGACCGTGAAATGGTGGAGCACGGGACGACGCCTTCGCTTCTCGTTTTTGCATGCCTCTCTAATATTGCCACGTGATTACCTCCCTTCACGACAGTATTTATATCAAATCTTACGCCCATTGACTAAGAAGTGTCAAAGTAGATCAGTCAAATCTTACTGTTTTCTAAAAGTTGTCAGTTAAACGTACCCCCTAGTAAATTCTAAAATTAGCATCATGATTAAGGCCTATAACTAGATTACAAAGCCATGCAGTTTTAGCATTAAGAGCACCCCGTGTGTAAAAGCAAAAAAAAATTAAAAGGTTAGGTTGCGTGTGGAATTTGGACAACTAATTTAGCTAATTGTTAACCACTAATTTATGTATCTCTCTGTTTTTAATGGTGACTAGATTAACATTCTCTCTATTCTATCTTAGTATCTTTTGTGTTGTAGTTGAGTGTAACTTGAAAAGTGCCAATTCATACTTTCCTTTGTATTATTATAATAAGAGATATTTTAGGCGCAATAGATTGTTTTATTTTAAGTGATTTTTACATTCTTAATCTAAATTTGCTAATTTTTTTTATTTTTATTTTATTTTTATTTGTAGTTTTTTCCGTTGCTTGAATATTGATTATTTAATAATAAATGATGTTTTGTTTTTATAAAAAATATATATATTTTCATATTTTATCAATCAAAACCTTAAACATAGAATAAAATGAAATAGTACTGTCCTATAGTATGAATTATGTTTCTTTTTAAAAAATCATGTGATAATTACACCCAATCACCCCTACAAAAATAAGTGGCATTTACTACTTTTTGATATAATAATAAAATGAGAATTCGTACTAATTAAAAAGACGAACTCAGGTAGAGCCATAAAAGAAACTTAACCAGCAAAATCATAAAACAAACAGAGGGAATAATCACATGAAATCATGTTTAACACCAAAAAAAATTAATGGATACAAATTTACTACATTTTTATTTCTTTTTCAAATGTACGATAATAATCATGGTCTTATTAGCGTCCATACAGATATATACGGGTAGTCAGATTGTCTACAAATATATGAAGATTAAATGATTTGTAAAACTATAGTAGTAATGAGTGTACTATAAGATAGTGCCAAAACATCACATATAATTCACATATATTTAGAACACTCTTCTCCGTTTTAACTTTTTAGGTTTGTTAGAGCTATCTCTCTATTTTTTTGTTTTATAAATAAAGAAAAATATAGCAATCTATTTTAGAGGTAAATTTGCTCCATCCAACCCACATTTATTCTTATTTCTAAAATAGAGTAAAACGTACATCTATTATAGAAGAAAAAATAGAGAAAACTATTAGAGATGGTCTAATGGTAAAAATAGTTTCTCCATATGAAGTATGTACATGATAAAATCTTTGATAAGAGGTGAAAATCAAAGAGAAAACAATATTAAAATATGGATTTGCTGTTTCTTTAAAGAGAAGTAACTAACAACTAAAGCATTAGAAATGTGTAGATTCAGATAAAAGGATAAATCTTTGTAACAACGAAGTCTCAAGGTCAACTGATACGTAAATAAACTTTATATTATTAGAGAGTAGAGACGTATCCTGTTTGTGCACAAACTAATGTCATATCACGTCGGCTTCAAAATATAATTTAGACGTTCCACAATGTATGTGTATAATAAACCATTCTCTCATTGGTTTTGTTCCCCAACTCGTCTTTTTAACTTTTTGTTTGTCCTTCAACTGTATGTTTTCCCCGTTGATCGCGGACCGAGAAAAAACAGAAACTGACCCACAAATGACATATCCAATGCAAAACACTTCATATTACATTACGAGGACATTGTTAGATATATTACATAGGAGATTTGTGACAAGATGATGTTCCTTTTTTATTTGTTGGAAACTTAATACTAATGTTTTGAGCGTTACCGTATTGGCTTTGTTATTCTTACGACTTACGAGATTGGTGACAAGATGAAAATAACTTAAAATGGGATTTTGTGAAAGAGAACCGAGGGAGGGAGAGGAGACAAGTGTGTCCCACACGTACAAAGAGGCATAAAGATGACTGGTCCTTGTGGGTCGTCGTGGAGATTCACGTCAATCAGCTTAGCTTAACCAGGCCTTCAAGCTAACGCCCGCCGACGAATCGTTTTGCTTGAGAACCATTATTTTTTTTACATTCTTATTGATAATCACTATATTTATGTATCAATTACGTATATTATTAGTTAATTACCTTGTCAATTACACGTCTTGTCAACTTTCCGACTTTTATTTATATGTCATATATTAAATTTTTAGTCGGTTCAAATTTGATGTACTTGAATATTTGTATTGACAATCAAAATTAAAGATAGAAATAACCCCTATGGGCAATCGCATAATGTTTCAAGTGTTTACTGTTAAGCTATTCACATACTGTTAAGAAGTGGTGACATTAAAACTCACTAGGTCATCTCCATCAATGGATGTTGATATAAGTTTCTTACAAATGAAAATCATACAAATATTATTATTTAATTTGATGAGTTTCTTAAATAGTGTAATAACTCTCTCCAAAGTTTCTAAAACCTCTTATCTAAGAAATTTTAAAACATATTTAAGAAACTCAAACAATTTTTTATTAATAACTTTTCTCTCTCTATTCTAAGAAATTTAGGTTAAGAAACCTTACAATGCATATAGTATAATGAAAAAACAGAGATGATGGGAAATATAAATAGAGGCGTGGGATGACTTTTCCAATAAAGCAAAGACAAGTTAATAGGAAATAGGTTCGATGGTTTTTACTTCTTTGGGAAAGGGGTCGTAAATTACTCCCTCCCTTTCATAATATAACATCCTCCGTTTCATAATATAACATGTTTTAGAGGTTTTTCTTTGTTTTATAATATAAGATGTTTTCAACTTTTTAAGTAATTTTTAGATTGTTTTTTTATTTTTTATTATTTATTATTTATTTTATGCAGTCTTGTTTATGATTGGTTGAACTTTTTTAAAGTGATTATTTCTTAATCTGTCTGTTTTCACTCAAAACATCTTATATTTTGAAAGAGAGGGAATATAAGACTATAAATTTGTTTGATGGGCATGGCGAATGAGATTGAACTACACTAAATGGCAATATAGTGACTTGTTAGTATAGACAAAAAAATTGTTAGATGGCAATGAATGATATTGAACTCGACTAAATAATGGCAATTTTGTGATTTGTCAGACTTTAAATTTGTTAGATGGCAATGAATGAGATTGATTTAAACCGAATGGCAATATTCTGATTTATTACTATCAAATTATACATACATACCTACAATTTATTTTTTAGTTTTCCATTGTTTATGAAGTAAGTGTTATCATGTGATTTATTGTTATCAAACAATGTAAAATATTTATCTAATTTTCTGAATAAATTTAATATGCTATTTTGAAAATAAATTTAAAAGTATATTTATTTAACATTCTAAAATATCTCACTCTCAACGCATTTATCTAGTTGTATTTGTTAGTGGCAATTGGTCGTCAATCTTTTTCTATATTGATATAACTTATGTTTTTTTATAATCTTAATCTTGTATAATATTTGTCCAAAAAAAAAAAATCTTATATATCATTGACCATTATATCTTGATTTATAGTGTTTTATATGTTATGTTTCTTATCTTAATCTTGTATTTTATTGACCATATTGTCCCATTTTGAAAAAGTAAATCATGCCTTTATGCTATATAGGTAGATTTTTTTTTTTGGTATATTTCTTTCTAAAATAATTTATTTCAACTAGTTTTGATATATGTTTTTTTGCATTATGATTCTCATCTTAATCTTGTGTTTTATTGACTATTTGGTCCCAGTTTGAGAAAGTAAATCATGACTTTATGCTATGTAGGTAAATAATATCTTTAGTATATTTATTTCTAAAACCAAGTATTTTAACTAATTTATATGGCTTTGTATTTGTATATGTTATGTTTCTCTCATATCTTAATAAATTGAATATTTTGTCTTAATTTGAGAAAGTAAATAATGACTTTATGCTATATATAGGTAAATATATTTAGTATATTTCTTTCTAGAATCATGAAATTTAACTACAATTTATAGGTTTTTGTATTTGTTATGTTTCTCATCTTAATCTTGTATTTTCTTGACTATTTTGTCCCAATTTGAGAACGTAAATCATGTCTTTATGATATATATATAGGTAAATATCTTTTGTATATTTCTTTCTAAAAAAATCAGATATTTTAACTAATTTATAGCACTTTGTATATTTTATGTTTTTTTCATCATAATTGTGTGTGTTTGTTGACTATTTATCTTAAATTGAGAAAGTAAATCATGCCTTTAAGCTATATATAGGTAAATATCTTATATATATATATATTATTTTTCCTAAAATCATGTATTTTAATTAATTTACGATGTAGCAGTTTAGGTACTAAACCCATGCTAATTTTTCAAAAATATATTGACTAAGTTAAAATTAAATAAATTGAAATAACATTTTAAAATCATAAATTGGTTTTAATTGATCTTTGGTTTCGGAAGCAGTTTACACTTAAGAAAAATAAAAATGATAACTTTACCTTTTCTTTGAGTCAAATGCAAACTTTTATTTTTGTCTCCTTTTGACAAAAAAGAATAAAAAAGAAGCAAAATACCAAAGTATTAAATAAAAAAGAGATAAAAAGAAGTAACCGTTGTAAAAATATAGTAATTGGCTGATTCTTTCTTTACGTTTGACCTCTCTCTCTCTCTCTGCTTCCTATACATCAGTTCCTTTTAGTTTGTTACATAAATCCTTTACTCGCACTTTCCCTCACGTGATTCACACGCGCAATTGCGCATTTTCTACGGTAAAGAAAATAAAATAACCGGAGTTAGTTTCAACAAATTTTAGTCCATTTTTGTAACCGTTATGATTTATAAATAAATACTAAATGATCCTCTTATTTCTCTTGTATAAATATAACCTCACAATAAAATATATGTATTCTTGAAGCTACGTAAAAGCGAGTATTGGGGTCAACGACGTTTTGACCGGGGAATAAAGACAAAAGTACAAGGGTATAACCGTAATTCCAACTTCGCATACGTATGTACGCTTTGGAGACCAGAGAAACAGAGAGAGAGAGAGATACAACTCAACCACTTTGTATATTTATAAGCCAAAGAGATAAAAAAAAAAAAAAAGAGAGAGAAGAGATAAGAAGAGTCTCTCTGTGTGTAATCCTCCTCTCAAAAAAAAAAGACCAAGAAGATTATTATGTTACCCGTTACAAAAACAACGAAGAGAGCTTTCTCCGGTGACTTATCTCCGGCAAGAAAACGCCGACGATGTGTAGATGTCGTTCCTTCCTCTGTTTCTCCGCCGCCGGAAAGTGTTGTTGATGGTGGTGTAGATTTGTTAGATTTAATCCCTGACGATCTTGTTGTGTCTATCCTTTGTAAACTTGGCTCTTCTTCACGATGTCCTGCTGATTTCATCAACGTTTTGATGACGTAAGCTTTCCGGTTTGTTTTTTTTTGTTTTTTTTCTGTTTTTCACCGGTTTGGTTTATTTGCGTTACAGAGTTCTAATTTTGGATTTTGTGTTTTATTTTTTCGTTACAGATGTAAGAGATTAAACGGATTAGCTATGAACCCTCTCGTGTTATCGAAGTTGTCTCCTAGAGCTATTGCTGTTAAAGCTCATAACTGGTCGGAAAATTCTCACCGGTTTTTAAAACGGTGTGTCGACGCCGGAAGTCTCGAAGCTTCTTACACTCTAGGAATGGTTAGTTTCCTTAAACTTTAATATTTAATATCGTGAAAATAATTTTGTTAAGTTTTGATATTTATTTTCCATTTTCTTGTAGATTCGCTTTTATTGTTTACAAAACAGAGGAAACGGCGCGTCGTTGATGGCTAAAGCCGCGATTAGTTCTCACGCGCCGGCTTTGTATTCGTTAGCCGTGATTCAGTTCAACGGAAGCGGTGGTTCCAAGAACGATAAAGATCTTAGGGCCGGTGTGGCTTTGTGTGCGCGTGCGGCTTTTCTTGGACACGTCGACGCGTTACGTGAGCTTGGTCACTGTCTTCAAGATGGTTATGGTGTTCCTCAAAACGTGTCCGAAGGTCGTAGGTTTCTCGTTCAAGCCAACGCACGTGAGCTCGCCGCCGTTTTATCTTCCGGGGTACAAGATAGGCCAACGTGGCTCACTTTAGCACAGCCACCTCCAGCTCCTAACCATGGACAAGGATGTCCTTTGCTTAGCGATTTCGGGTGTAATGTACCGGCACCGGAGACGCATCCGGCGAATAAGTTTTTGGCTGAGTGGTTCGCCGTACGCGGCGGAGATTATCCCGGAGATGGGTTGAGGTTGTGTTCACACGCTGGATGTGGACGGCCGGAGACGAGGAAGCATGAGTTTAGGAGGTGTTCGGTTTGTGGCGTTGTGAATTATTGCTCACGCGCTTGTCAAGCTTTGGATTGGAAGCTCCGGCATAAGATGGACTGTGTCCCGGTTGAACGGTGGCCTGATGAAGTTGAAGGTGGTGAAGGTAACGTTCAGATTGACGGTAATGGTAACGGTGATAATGTTTTGCTTCCAATGAGTTAACGGCAATGTAACGGCTGCTTTGAATAGTAAAAAAAAAAAACGACGCGAGAGATGAAGGTAAAAAAACGGAAGCTTGGTTCATTTTTTTTTTTGCTATTAGTGGAAAAGATTAGGATAAAAATATTACTATCGACTATCGAGCTGAGTAATTTTTGTAATTCCAAATCGACTGTAAAGAGGAGTTATAAATGAACGGCCTTTTTTTTCACTTTTCATGTTAAAAATTATTATTTAGTGTTTACTTTTGTCGAGAAATCTAATGCCGTAAGGAGCTGATCTCTCCTTTATTCTTTATCTTCACATTCTGATTTTGTTGATNGGAAGTTTGTTTTATTTTATTTTTTTGCTATTAGTGGAAAAGATTAGGATAAAAATATTACTATCGAGTAGAGTAATTTTTGTAATTCCAAATCGACTGTAAAGAGGAGTTATAAATGAACGGCCTTTTTTTTTTACTTTTCATGTTAAAAATCGTAATTTAATTTTTACTTTTGTCGAGGGATCTAAAATGCCGTAAGGAGCTTATTTCTTCCTTTATTCTTCATCTTTACATTCTGATTTTGTTGATTTCGTCTCTGGTTTTGGTATTCCTTTTTCATATTTGATTAGTGGAGGGCGAAGTTTTGACCCTTATCTTGAGTGTTTTGAGCTTTTTCTCGCATCGCATTAGGTTCCCCTCGTGGTTTGCATATCGTCCCTACACCATATTTGAATTCAATCATCTTGCTTCATAATAATAAACTCATTTTCATTGTCCCCTTCTAAACATTTATGATTGCTCTTGACTATTTGCGAAGAATGGACTTTTTTTTTCTAGGATTTTAAGTCACTTGGAATTATATTGACAACCATTACTCCAACACTTTCATGATCGAGGTTGCCATTTTCCGGTAACATGTTCCATCATTTTCTATCTTTAAACTCCTTCAAAGTTTTACGGCAATGGTGCTCACATTTGACATAAGATTGCATGTGTTCCTCTGAGTCTGAGGCATTTAATTGTGAAAGTTCCTGGATGTTCAGAACTGCGGGAGATCTTGCAAAGTATTCATTTACAGAAAATTGTAAACTCTTTCTAAGAGAGTAAGAGTTGAGGTCCATGACACTTGTGGATCCTTTATTCGTGTCTCCTTTTTCAAACACCTTCGAAATTTTTCTCTTTTCTTTCGCTTTTTCACTTAGTAAGTATCTGGGCGAGGTACGTAGTCTTCAAGTTTCTTCTATTGATCTTTTTATTAAGTATGGGTTTGATACCATATAGATTTTCACGAACAACCTTTTTCACTTGTCTTCTTATAGGTTTAGGTAGGTGTGTTGCCCATGGTAAGTTTTCTGAAAAAATGTTAGTGTTCTCATTTTTTTCCGAATTGTTATTCAATCTAGAGGTCAATAAGATCAAACAAAAACTATAATGTTAGTAAGAATTTGGGGGTTAGTAAAAAAGTAAAGGTTAGTCAAACTATACAAGAAAATTTTCAGATTTGGAAAATATCTATAAATAGAAAATGTTATAAAAGGAAACTTACTAAAATCTATAAGGAGATAAAAAGTTAAAAACTAAATAACAAGTTTAAATAGTAAAAACGTGTGATGGGGTTATTGGTTTGAGATTTGAATAGAGTTTTAAAGACTTTAATTGTTATGTAGAATCTGTTGTTATTAGTTTGTGATTTGTAAAAAATCATTTAAAATCTTATTAAATTTGAGTTATTGGGTTCAGATTTTTATAAAGTCATTAAACAAAGTCATTAAAAGTTTTGTGTTATTCAATTAAAACAAAATAATTTAGGATTGTTAATGAATTAATTATTATGTTATTGGTTCATGATTTTGTACATTTTTTTACAAAATAAAATCACAAAAATACATAGATTTTTAGAGTATTTTACAAGATTTTAAAAAACTAATCAACAAAATTATAAAATATTCTCTAGCATTCCTTAAAAATCTTTCACTTATTCACTTTTCATGATTTTATTGAAGTTTTCAAAATTTTTTATAAATTAGAATCCCATAACTAAAGTAAGCGAACTCCAAGCTAAGGCAATTTGTGACAGTACTATCGCTAATTTCACAGTATCGGCTATTTTGTTAAATTGTGACTCTCATTTTATTCACGTAAAAGTGCTAAAAGCTCCACTATTGTACAATATGGCTAGTAATTTTGAAGCAATAAATTTGCGGTAAGACTACTCATTAGGAATATTTTGACCACACCTAATTCGAAGGGTTTGTAAATACTAAATCCGCACGACAATGATTTTATAGACAAATGAACGTGTCTTGATAATTCAGATTTAGCTTTCAAGGTAAAGTTTATATCTTAAAAATAAATATTGTCGATACTCATACCAGCAGCAGGCAACAGTTAATAATTAATAAAAGTAGTGATTATATAATAAAATTTTAAGGTTAATGGGTGACAAAGCATCATGGGGTGTGCGATCTATTTTAGCTTTCTTTTTCTTCATGTAATTCGTGTTTTTTTCCTTTTTGGTACATTCAATTAGGCAGACGGGGAAAACCTCACTGCAAATCAGATATGGATTAACAGAAAGCTTAATTTCTTATTTTTAAATAAATGATCGTGGACCCTCTTTGATACGTTATTGTCTCCACAACCACGATATTAGCTGACAAACACAAATGTTTTATTTCGCGGGCCCATCATCATTGGTTTACAATTTGCTTTCAAATCATTATTGCATATATACTTTTACCACTAAATAAGGGAACCAAGAAAACAAGATTTTGTTAATATAAAGTTTCTTTTGTATAACATTATGAAATCTTAAAAGATTGTATATTTCAGACGAAATTTGTAGACTATACTAACAACCAAATGAACATAACATCATACATTTACTAGGAACGTTGTTTATGCCATATCTTCAAAGCATGTTATCGTTACAAAACATGATTAGTATGACAAGAAAAGCAAATTAGGGAGGAACATAGAAGAGTGTATTAGTGGGAGAGAATGAGGAATTTTTAAGGGAGTGGGATTTTTAAAAAAGAAAAAAACTTTAGACCCACCAGCAAAGCATTTTAATCAAATAGTCTTTGATAAATTAAATAAAGTGTAAATGAGAAAAAATAAAAAGTATAAAGCAATGTTGTTAAAATAAAGAAATGTTCAATTTAACGCATATATATGTTTCCAACTAGTCGCAGCGGAAGGAACAATGATGAACATAACTACGGAAGTAATGGAATTAGTAAAACAAAAGTATCAAATATTCAAGTATGGTAAGCATGGAATAAACATAACAAACTAAAAATGTGAGAAGTGTATAATATACTATATGGTGAGTATAGCATACTGCATACAGTATGGAAGGCACTTATTCGTTTGACAATAGTTTTACATCGGTGAACTATCTTGTTAAGGAGAATGTGTCTTTGAACACACTTTGCGATAAAAATTAAAAGACCTTAAATGAATCGGCGAACAATCTTTTCTGTTCAATACTTCAATTACTCGTTTAATCGACTATTTTAATTATTTTTAGATTTGATTTATGTGTCATCACGATAAAAGTAGTTTTGTGAAAATCTTTATTTTTTTTTCTATAATTTTTTTTCTTATATATTAATATTGGAGATTAAGACAAGAAAGTGACTTAACTTAAATTTAGTTTTGAGTGAGTGAATGATAATTTAATATTAAAAAATAGTAATAATTAACAAAGTGTAACAAATTAGAAGAATGTTTATACGCTTTTTAGTTTAACTACACTAACTCAAGTTCAACTTTGTATTGAGTTTTTTGATTCTCAACTCCACATTAGTATTATTACCTTGATTTCGTAAACTTGTTGGTTCTTGATTCTGAAAATCAAATTGAAACGAGTAAGTGATAACCAAACGGAGAGCTAAACGGACCTTTAGAGAGAGATACAATTCGGGGTTTGACACATAAAACTGCGTGGCGTTTTCGGAACAAAAAACGTCTTGTTTCCCTCAGTCCAAGTAGCAAACAACACGCAGTTTCTATTTCTCTATCAGATTTCTGTTTTCTTCTTCTTCCTTCATTCACTTNTATAAAGCAATGTTGTTAAAATAAAGAAATGTTCAATTTAACGCATATATATGTTTCCAACTAGTCGCAGCGGAAGGAACAATGATGAACATAACTACGGAAGTAATGGAATTAGTAAAACAAAAGTATCAAATATTCAAGTATGGTAAGCATGGAATAAACATAACAAACTAAAAATGTGAGAAGTGTATAATATACTATATGGTGAGTATAGCATACTGCATACAGTATGGAAGGCACTTATTCGTTTGACAATAGTTTTACATCGGTGAACTATCTTGTTAAGGAGAATGTGTCTTTGAACACACTTTGCGATAAAAATTAAAAGACCTTAAATGAATCGGCGAACAATCTTTTCTGTTCAATACTTCAATTACTCGTTTAATCGACTATTTTAATTATTTTTAGATTTGATTTATGTGTCATCACGATAAAAGTAGTTTTGTGAAAATCTTTATTTTTTTTTCTATAATTTTTTTTCTTATATATTAATATTGGAGATTAAGACAAGAAAGTGACTTAACTTAAATTTAGTTTTGAGTGAGTGAATGATAATTTAATATTAAAAAATAGTAATAATTAACAAAGTGTAACAAATTAGAAGAATGTTTATACGCTTTTTAGTTTAACTACACTAACTCAAGTTCAACTTTGTATTGAGTTTTTTGATTCTCAACTCCACATTAGTATTATTACCTTGATTTCGTAAACTTGTTGGTTCTTGATTCTGAAAATCAAATTGAAACGAGTAAGTGATAACCAAACGGAGAGCTAAACGGACCTTTAGAGAGAGATACAATTCGGGGTTTGACACATAAAACTGCGTGGCGTTTTCGGAACAAAAAACGTCTTGTTTCCCTCAGTCCAAGTAGCAAACAACACGCAGTTTCTATTTCTCTATCAGATTTCTGTTTTCTTCTTCTTCCTTCATTCACTTGCTCTGCGCTGCATTGTATCAAAAACTCTCTGACCATCCCGAAGCCAAAAAAAAGCTTCAGCGATCTTCATCTTTTGGTTTTCATATCTCAAGGTACATTCCATTTCATACTCAAAAATTGTTTTAGTATCGATCTTTAATTAGATCTTTAGTCTTAGGTTTGTGTCGATCCTCGTCTCAGGAGGAATGATATAAAAGAGACCCTAATTGCTGTAATGTAACTAGAACCTTAACCTAGATCTAGATGGGAACCGGAGTGTACCGTGATGTTTAGGTCAGAGAACCCAATTTGTGGAAATCAATTGCGTTGATTTGATAGGAACCCTAATTTCTGGGTGAAATTGAATTGTGTGTGTAGTATGATTTTGAGTAGCATTGATTATAGAAACGAGATGGGTTTTTGTAATTTTAGGTCACAGAGCCTAATTTATGGATTTGATTTTTGAAAAACCTAACTTTGTGGTGAAATCGATTGTGAGTGAGTGGTCTGTGTTTTGAGTTTTGCAGTGAGAGAGATGGGTTTCATAATGGAGTTTGCGGAGAATTTGGTGCTAAGGTTAATGGAGAATCCGGAGGATAGAGACAGGAAAGCAAGGGAACACATATATGAGATGCATGAGAGGTGCAAGAAGATTAAGGAGATGTGGGCGTTGCCTATTCGTCCTTATGGATTCTGGACATTTGAGCGTCACAATGCTCAGCTACGTTGGGATCCTCAGATCAGTCAGGTTGCTGGTCGAAGGGATCCTTATGATGATCTCCTTCAGGACAACTACACTCCTCCTTCTTCATCTTCAGACTAATCAAACAATGGTGAGTTTCTTATATGCTTTTGTCTCTCGGTTGGTAGAGGAATTTGTGTTGGGAGATATATGATTTGACCTTTGAGGGTTTTAAGCTATTTTGATACGGGGTGGTAATATTTTCTGTTTAGTAACGAATCTTTGGATCACTAGCATAGTGGACGAGTTTGTACATCTTTTCTCCTTCACATTTGTTCTTAGAATTTGTGGTCTTACTTGGTACTTATCGACAGTTTTGTCTCTGTCAATAGAGGATTTTGTGTTGGTTGATATATCGACAGCTAGTGTTTACACTAGCTTTCAAATTGGGTCTAAGCTGTATTGATGATGGGTTGGTAGATTTTTTCTATTATGTAGCAAATCTTTGCTTAACTGTCATAGTTACCTGGGGCAAAGTATATATTGTACATCTGATGAGTCTATACGTCTCTCTTACTAAACATATGTGCTTGAAATCTGCAGTGCTTTCCTCTTATGTATTTACAGTTTCAGCTTCATTAATGTCTCCTGTAGGCACAACTAGAATTAGCTGCTGTGTGAGAAGTTGAAACTCAGTTTTCGACCTGTTTGTTTTGTCTGGTGCAGGAAGATGCGTTATGCTCTCTGGATTGATGGATGCATATGTCTGTTTTCAAGCTATTTTTCAGTATTGTACTTCCTTTGTTTCCATTTGTTCATCAGGGAGCTTGGTACAAACTCAAATAATATAGCTCAAAGACTCGTTTACGAATGGGAGAGAATACTTGTTGGCTTTTTTAGTAAAGTTCTTTTGATTGTCCATCTTTGGTATGAAATATTAAGTTCTGCTATATGACCATTATGAAGTTTTGTTGCTAAAATTGTCTCTTTTGATTTAAAAGGATAGAAACACACATCACTTTTTTCACACTACCACCAAGTTTTGTGATGGAACAAAAAGGAAAAGCAGAGGTCCTTAGATGAAAAACAGAGGCCCTAAGGCCATTTACATATATGTAACCAAACCCAACAAACCAAATCACACAATGTTTCCATCAGTAGGGGCAGTAGCTTCTTCTTTGTTTCCATCAACAGTAGCTGTATCTTCTCCTTTCTTTGTTCGCACAAGCCTCCATAATATCATCAACAGGGGCCATTGGAAGAAAACCAACGAAGAGTAACCCATCTGAGACATATCAGTCACCAAACACGTTTGCAGCCACGGAGGAAGCTTTCTCCCCCACTGCATGAATTGGTTTGTACCGGTTAAGTTTAGCCCAGACCTTAATCTAGCTGATCACAACGAAACACTTGTACTCAGTCGCAGCATAGTTAAACGCAGCATTGGGACCACCAGTACGAGCCTCTTTCACAAAGCTCTGAGCTTTCTCTGTTGCCTTGTAGATCAATACATGTGCTGAAGTCACCACTTGCTTAGCCATCGGAGTAGCATGCTTCTCAAATTTGTAATGTACGGTGCTTCACCAACCTATAAAAAGTAAATAAAGGTTAGGAGTTAGGACTTTAGCCATACAAATTCGGTTTACTTTTGGTTTATGTATGTGAATGTGTTTCACTAAACGTCATAACCATATGGAGACGTTAACGTCAAAATTCGGTTTTCACTAAACGTCAAAATTAAGAAGTTGACGAAATCTAAAGATCTATGGAAAGATATGGAGATGTATGATGACTGTATCTATTGATTTGGTATATTAATGGGCGCTTAGCCTTAGCATTAGTTTACTTTCTTTATATGTTTGAAATGTTTTTTAACAACTTCGTTTGTCTTGTCTGTATGAGATTTTTTTCGTATCTATCTAACTATATAAAGTTTCATTCATTAGAACTTGAGCAAAATGGCTTCATAACAAATTGCAAAATCCTTTTATGTTGTTACTGTCTTATATCATTCAATTCATTGTAGATAAAATGTTTTTCTTGTGTCGCTATGTCTGAATTTTATAAGCGTAAAGCTCACATAATAACCACTTTTTGAGTTACAATAAACATACAGTAGATTAATGAAGTGGGGACTACATTTCAATATTACAGTCAATACTTTTCAGTTGCCTGGAGCAAAGTATATTGATCATCTGATGACTTTGTACGCCTCTTCTTCTACTGATGTGTTTGGTCTTTTCCTCTTAGCATAAGTAGAATAGCTGCGGTGTGAGATGTTGAAACTCAATTTTGACCTGTTTGTTTTGTCTGTGTCTGTCTGTTTTCAAGTTATTTTCCTCAGTATTGTACTCTCTTTGTTTCCATTTGTTCTTCAGGGAGCTTGGTACAATAACAAACAAACTCAAATAATAGCTCAAAGACTCGTTTACGAATGGGAGAGGAATGCTAATTGGCTTTTAGTAAAGTTGTTTTGATTTTCCATCTTTGATTTGATTATAAATATCTGAAACACGGTTGATATATATGAAGTTTAGTTGCCAAATACATCTCTTGTGGTTAAAAATGATAGAAACCCCACACATCACATTTTCACACCACCACCAAGATCAGAGACACTTGACCAAGTTTTGAGATCGAACAGAAAAAGAAAAGCAGAGGTCCTAAGATGAAAAGCAGAGGTCCTAAGGTCATTTACATACGTAACCAAACAAAACAAACCAAACTCTCTCCAAAGGCAACAACCAAGTCACACAATCCTAATCCGAATCAGAGGATGATTCATTTCCATCAGTAGTGGCAGTAGTCTCTCCTTTCTTTCCATCAGTAGTAGCTGTATCTTCTCCTTTCTTCTTCTGCTCTGCACCTTCTTTCTCATAAGCCTTCACAATATCATCAACAGGGACCAATGGAAGATAACCAACCAAAGAGTAACCCATCTGAGTCATATCCGTCACCAATTCATTGTACCGACCAGAAACGTGTGCAGCCACAGGTAAAGCTTTCTGACCCACTGCATGAATTGGTTTGTACTGGTTAAGTTTAGCCCAGACTTTAACAGAGCTGGTCACAACAAAACACTTGTACTCAGTCGCGGCATAGTTAAACGCAGCTTTGGGACCACCAGTACGAGCCTCTTTCACAAAGCTCTGAGCTTTCTCTGTTGCCTTGTAGATCAACACATGTGCTTGAGTCACCACTTGCTTAGCCATCGGAGGAGCATGCTTATCAAACTTGTACGATGCTTCACCAACCTATAAAAAAGGTTAAAACTTTAGCCACAAAACTAAACAACTAAAACACGATCTGGTTTCCATCAGATGAAACAAACGAATTGGGTTTACACATCAATCAGATCCAACAAAACGACTTGGTTTGGTTTACCTTGTGATCTAGAAAGAAGAGGAGAGAATCTGGAACATCTTTGAGTTTGTGGTAAACAGGGGTTACGACGGTGGTGACAGCTCCTTCAACTTTTTCCACGGCGGATTTGAGAGAACCGGAGTTTTGTTTGGCGTAGTCGTAGAGATTTGAAACGGAAGCCAGAATCTGAATCGCTGCAACCCTAACGAACCCTAGATGCTTTAGGCTTAGATTCTTGCTATTCTTATTCTCTGTCTCCATCTAATATACCAAAGAAGAAGAAGATGAGATCACTCTTGATTTATTATAATTCTGACTTAAAAAGAAAGAACAAAGCGGATGATGATGATCTCTTTCTTACCTTTAGTTTTTGAGTTTTTCGATTTGCTTTCTTGAGAAATCTTGAAGACGGACACTGTTCTCTCTCTCGATGACGTTGTGTAACAGTAAAGTATCTTCACATCACGTTGAGGAGTGAGGAAGGGGAGGACTGGGTTATTTATTTATTAAAACTACGAGAGGAATTGGACTTGTCCACGTGATCTAACGGTTGAGAATAAGAGATCTGGTACAAGGTGGGACCCTTGAAAAGGAATCGTTTTCTTGGAAAGGTGTTATCGTGTGTGGATGTTTCTGGAGTTTTTTTTTTTTTTTCGCTGTGGGCAAAGATTCTAGGAGATTCCCTGGCAATGGTACGTGTTTGCTTTCCATTGTGTGGTGATCGTATAAAATCTTTCAAGGTTTTGGATTTTATCGAAAGGGAATTTTTTAAATTAAGAAGTTGGTCGATTTCATACTTACTTCCATAAGAAAATTAAGAATGTAGATCACTGGAGAATTACTAAAGGGTTTACTTTGTTTATATAATAACACCAACAGAGTTGTTGGAGTTTGTGTTTTTTTACCTTTGCAAGCTTTAAGATACTAAAGTACTTGAGAAAACAAGCGTGATAATATTCTCAAACGCATAGGGGTAAATAAAGCAATAAAAGCGAGTGTATCAGGAGGAGGTTATGGAGTAGATAGATAAACCACTGAGGAAGGTGGTTGACGTGTCTGATAGAGAGGTGGTATCTTCAATTAATTAGCCTGAGATTTCTGGCGCTTTGAGTACTGAAGAATTGGCTCTCTCACCTTCACAAACAGATCATAAGAACCAAATATAAAAAAGGCTTATGTCAGTTTCAGAATTAGAACTTGAAGTTAAAAACAGATAGGAGCAATGCGGTTTAGTGTATATACCATGCTGGTCTTCCTGCAAGGCCTGTCTTGTGAGGCTTGGCTACAGTTGGCTGTCTCGGCTTCTTTAGCATCCCCTCCGTTTACTGCAAAGCTCTCCCTCGATACCGCAGGCTGAGTGAGAGCCACAATTACCAAATTAGCAAACACTTTTAAAAGAGTCTCAGCCAATATGATATGTCTATCACTCAGTGGTGATTTCATTCTACCTGTGCCTTGTTGCTAATGGGAGTGTTCCCTGCTTTAGAGATAGTCTGTTCGCTTAGAACCGAGCCATTCGGCTGCATCCCAGATCTTCCTTTCGTACGTGTGAAGTCTGATCCTATGGAGTGGATACCTCCACACGTAGATACATCTGTTTGTTTCAAATATGTAAGATAGATAAACCAGCTTAAAAGTTGTGTGCAAAGTGCTAACAGGAGTGTACCTGCGGTTTCTTTAGCCAATATGCCGTTGGTCTTGTCAATAGCTTCGTTATCATCCACGTCCTGTGAAAGCATTCACATTATAAAGCAGCTCCATGGATTTTTCAATTCTAGGTTTCAAGTATTATTATTACCATATCATCTGTGGCAAGAGCCTTTCTGACTTCATATAGCTTCTTCTCAGTTAGAGTAGAATGAATCACACGCTTCCCTGTTTATAAACATTGCATCAACGAGGAAACAATAACAACAACAACCAACATAACTTAACAGAGAAGGGTCTGAATGGAGGTAGCAAACCTAGCCTGCGGTTGCTAGAAGCTTCCACGTAGCCCTCTTCGGTCATTCTGTCCATTAATTTACGAACTGCAGTCTGATTGGCTTCACCATCCAGCATGTTGTGAAGCTTTGTAATAGTCACATATTTCATCGGAAGAGAATAATATAGAGCCTACCATAAAAACCATGAGTCAATCATGGACCTCAGGACCATCCTTATTTCTATCCTTTGTGCAAGTGTATCAAACATAGAGTACGAATTTAGAGTCTCTTACTTTCATGTACAAGTAGTCTTCAGGAGCTACAGGTTTCCCCTTCTTTGGAGCAATTTCATCATCAGCTTCATCTTTCACAAAGGTGAATTCACTCTCTGGTGTCTGCTGATAGTTTGGGTAAGTAAGAAATTATAATTAAAAAGCAAAGTCATAACCAAATGAAATCACGACAGTAGGATTTAGGATAAAACAATCACCTTCTTAGTGTACGTGTCTTTCCCAGTTTTCGAAAGAACACCTTCTTTCACTAGCTGATCCATGATTTCTGAAAGTCAGAATGTGACCAGTTAGTGTAGGAAAACAGACTCTGAAGTTAACAGCAAATAGCTATCAGCAAACTGTATTATTCATCATCATATGATTATGCTTCAAGTGTGTTTTTGACTAGTGGATTACCTTCACATAGAACCTGAAATCATAGAAAGAAAATGGCTTAGATTTAAGAAACGGCAGAAACTAAATATGTAAGAGCTCAGTTTAATAGGAACAGCTCATTACTATGGAGATATCGGGGAAGTTTGCTAGAATATCTGTGAGCTCCAGAGTATTAAGATGACGGGAGTTGATCCAGTCCTTCCCCCTTGCCAACTGCTGTTCATTTTCAGCCGGATCCTGTGTGTTGTCATCTTGAAGCATTTCACAGATAGGTGAAAATTAGAAGAAGCTCGTCTAATTCCGTGTAATGTAATTTTTTGTGCCTTAATAGTTATAGAATAATTCACCTTCATCGACCTCTCCATCATCATCATCTTGTTTCTCTGTTCGATTATTATCAAGTTTAGCAGGTTAGTGAATACTTTAATAGACTGGCATAAACAAACTAGGATTTGTTAGTCATCATGATTACCTACTGGCACCACAATGAATTGATTCTCTTGTGTTTGACTGATCTGGAAACAACAATGAACATAACAGTTTAGGCACAGCAACGTGTAAAGCACCGAGGAAGTAAAAATCTGAGTAAAAAGAAGATGAGAAAATAAAAGACTTCTTTAACCTCGCTATCTGAATCAGAAGGCTGGTCGTCATGTACAGAATCATGTCCAATATTCTTCCCATCATCTTGCATATCATCATTTTCATCCTCACAAGGATCGAGCACGCTCTTCACCTGCACAGATTATCCACAATGAATTGACATCAAAAGACAAGAAATATGTCAAGCGAGTTGCATCATTCTTCAATCACATTACCTTTAGCGTTAAGACAAGATGTTTGCTGTTAACATTCCCAATTTCCATTCTTAGAGGATTCTTTGTCCATACATACTGAGCTTCTTCTTCTGTACAGCCTCTGAAGAAAGGTGGCTCGTAATCTGGTGGCTGTAAAAAGGTTCAAAAGCTGTCAATCTTTCTTGTGGGCATTTAACTTTGGCAGAGTAGAGGAAAGTGAGATAAGGTGAATGGTATAGAAATTAATACAAAAGATAGCAAGAACTTGTATGCAAACCCAATAACTTCAAAGCTACTCTGTCTATGTTATAACTGTGTAGAAACCAATCAGTACATAGGAATTTTGACTAGCACAAAATTAGAATGCTTCTTGACAAGCACACATGTTAACCTAGAAGTCAGAACCATTACACAAAAGAAGCTCTACTCAAGCTGCATTGAGATCATAACAATATCACCAGAGAATTTAGTAAGGCGGTAACCATACCGTCACATCATCGTAGTACAGAAGCTTCATCACTATGGTGCGCTGTAACAGAAGCAAAAAAGTGGTAATTCTCAGTAATCAGCAATTTGGAAACTGACGTAATTGGAATACTGCTGAAGGGTAGTTACAAATATTCATAACCTCATCTGGCATTTTGTCAAGAGTCCTCATCAGCTGGACTAGTGTACGAACCATTTTGCAAGCTGAACTCCTGATTTCAAAAAAATAAAAGCATGTTACAGAAGATAAAACCAAATAGACCTCATAGGAAAGAAGTATCTCAAACAGTGCACCTCATTTGATTTGGGGTAATGTCAGCAGTGGAGTTAAATGTTCCTCCATTTTTCTTACTTCCAGTACGATTGATATTCATCATGACATTTTGGCTATCAGAATCCGAGTAGCTGAAAGAAACTGCAGTTACACAAACTCTTCATCAGTCATTAATTGAACCGTAAAAAAGATTTAGCAAAAAAGCACATTAGTCAAAGAATACACCAATTAGTCAGAGAGGCTTCCAAGCGTATTCCTCAATCAATTAATATCAGACCATAAACCAGCAAACCACACTTTCATCAAAAGCTAAGCAATCATCAACTCGCCAAAACTTACAAGCGTATTCCTCAATCATCGGACCATCAACTGTTTCACATATGCAGAACATGAGCGTCTTCAAATATTTCCTCTGAAGCGCATCGTAGACTCCTAGATTCCATGATAAGAAACAAAAATCACCAAATGACGAAACAATTGAAACGACGCATCCCTTGAATGTTTAAATCGTTAAGTATAATAAACCTTTCTCCATCCAGTCAATTAACCGGCGTGATTCAGCATCCATAGGCATCAGCTTCTTAATCTTCATATCTACAAAATCATCCGCCAAAAAAAAATTAGTTTCTATATTTACAGAAATCGAAAATTAAAGTGGATTTCTTAAGATCCCAAAGCCAGAGAGTTCAAGAAACTTCCAGATTAGCGTCTCACCTAAAGCAGGAACCGATTTATCGTTGAAATACTTCTCAGGAAAGAGTCCTCTGATGTAACTGATGTTGAAGATAGCAATACGAAGCAGATTCCGAGTCTATTTCAACAAAACGAGAACCAAAACAAAGACGTCAGTGTACAAAACGTAGAAACAGTTCACGATTCCTCAGATTAAGCAAAAAAAATAAAACAGTCACACAGAGCAGATTAAGAGCTTGATATGTTAGATCCAGATCAAAATCTGCGAAAATCATCAGGAAGGAACTAGAAATTTCACTTATCGTTTTAAGAAACAAAAACTCAAAAGCTCGATGATCGGCGTAGGCGTAGCTTACCAGAAGAAGCGAGTCCTGCTCAGTAATCTCTGCTTCCTTCAGCTTCTGAATCACAACCTGAGGTAGAAACAAACGCAACACTGAACTCAGATTTTAAGAAAACTAAAGCGAGACGAAGAGAAGAACGCTCGCGGAGAGAGGAGAAATCGATGATCGGAGAACTTCAGCTCACCATTTTCGCAGAGGTCTGGAAACGAAGAACGTTGTTCGTAGTCGCAGTAATCTCAGAGAGAAGAAGAGAATATTTCAAAAATTAAATTTCGAAAATGGAGAGAAATTGTAGTGTGAGAGAGTCTCTTTGGGAGCTTGTTTGAAGTTTATAGAAATGGAGAAGAACATTNAAAAAAAAATTAGTTTCTATATTTACAGAAATCGAAAATTAAAGTGGATTTCTTAAGATCCCAAAGCCAGAGAGTTCAAGAAACTTCCAGATTAGCGTCTCACCTAAAGCAGGAACCGATTTATCGTTGAAATACTTCTCAGGAAAGAGTCCTCTGATGTAACTGATGTTGAAGATAGCAATACGAAGCAGATTCCGAGTCTATTTCAACAAAACGAGAACCAAAACAAAGACGTCAGTGTACAAAACGTAGAAACAGTTCACGATTCCTCAGATTAAGCAAAAAAAATAAAACAGTCACACAGAGCAGATTAAGAGCTTGATATGTTAGATCCAGATCAAAATCTGCGAAAATCATCAGGAAGGAACTAGAAATTTCACTTATCGTTTTAAGAAACAAAAACTCAAAAGCTCGATGATCGGCGTAGGCGTAGCTTACCAGAAGAAGCGAGTCCTGCTCAGTAATCTCTGCTTCCTTCAGCTTCTGAATCACAACCTGAGGTAGAAACAAACGCAACACTGAACTCAGATTTTAAGAAAACTAAAGCGAGACGAAGAGAAGAACGCTCGCGGAGAGAGGAGAAATCGATGATCGGAGAACTTCAGCTCACCATTTTCGCAGAGGTCTGGAAACGAAGAACGTTGTTCGTAGTCGCAGTAATCTCAGAGAGAAGAAGAGAATATTTCAAAAATTAAATTTCGAAAATGGAGAGAAATTGTAGTGTGAGAGAGTCTCTTTGGGAGCTTGTTTGAAGTTTATAGAAATGGAGAAGAACATTTAGGGGTAACATTAGTAATTTGGTGGTGAAAGCAGGGGTAATATCGACTAATTCCTTAACGTTCCGAAGATATTTATGGGCAACTTTGGTATTTGGTTATTATAGTAGGGGCAAGATCGTCTAACGACCTATTATAGACTGTAGTCACGTACAAGCGCTACCAAAAAGTTCGTTGCTCTTAGTGGACCCTACCTCTATTTTTAATTTCTATTATAATTAATTTGGATTTAAAAATAGTGTAGAAGATGAAAAATGTTACAGCCCGGCCCAGTCCATGAATTGTTATTGGGTTTTAGTCCAGTTACTATAATCCAAAGAAGTTGAAGTTGAACCATTGAGAGAGATTTGCAGTGTTTAATTTTTATTAAAAGTTTAGACTTCAAACTAAGTTTTAGCAGATGACAAACAATATGAGTTTAAAAATCTGTGTCATATAATTAAATTTATCTTAAAATGAAAGATTTGTTTTTTTGTTTTTTTTTTCATTTGAACTTAATAAACTGAAAGTTACCATAGCTTATTTTTACAAGCTATATAGTTCCCCAAATCCACCACCACCATTTTGATAAATCAACCACATAATAATGTTATAGCTATATATATTGTAGGATACCAATGCTTCTAAGGAAGAAGGTGAATCTTCCATTGGTGGAATACAGAATAAAAAGTGGGAGGGAAAAGACGAAAAGTGTTTCCCAATGCTGATTTCCTGTGGAAACTGTGTGTATGATTAATTTCAGCGGTTCGAATAAGGCTCAGTTTGCATTAGCTTCACGGTTTATAACGCAAGGGACCGTAACGAAGAAGATGATGTTCATGACGTCTTCGTATCCTGAAGAGGTAAAGTTAAATACAGAAGCGGCAGCCGCCAAACTAATGGAACTTCCAAAGGGTAACGAGAATCTCAATATTGGATACTGCTGATGAAATTGGGTTCGAATCTAGAAGGATATTATAATATCTCTAGTTATGTGTGACAAAATCTGTTGAGATTTTCAGAAACTTAAGTATGTTGTTTTTTTTTGTTTTTCCCATTTTTCTATGGTATAAAATCTTTTTCAGGCAATGACTTATATCAAACTTGTTTTTTTTCATCTCTACGATTAGATCGATATTTGAAAAAAATAAAAAAAAATGAAGAAAAAAATTTATCTCTTTAAATTTGGGTTTCCTTATGTGAACTTGTCTAAATGTAATTAAAGTGACAACAAGAATTTGATTGGTAAGAAAGAGAGAAGGGAGAAGGAATTAGGCAAGGGGGAGCCTGTTGGAGAGTGAGTGGAGATACTCATAGGATTCTAGGTCGAGCATTTGCATTGATCATTAATGTACTGTTGACACTAGCAACAACAAATGGATATTCATATGCAGCTCTTTTGCCTCCATTCAATAGACGCTCAAACGAAGTCTACATATGTGTGAAGTTCTGGGCCTCAATCTATTCTCGAAATCTGAAAGTATACTTCTTATTGATAGCATCTTGGCTAAGTACTAATCATCAAGCCCAACAACAACTACAAAGAAAAAGGAAAAATCGTAAAGAGCAACAAGAGTTACATTTTGAATATAAAAGGGAAGCTTAGTAGTGCACAAGAAAAAGTGAGTCGTCGTATCCTTTAGTTACTCAGGTTGTTTCAACGGAAGTACAGAGACGAGAGAGTCGAACCGGAGACAAGAGAGAAAGAAGAAGTTTGTATCTTTACGACTTTACCTTAAGGATTTGCTTTATCTTTGTTATTATCTCTTCGTAATTACATATGGCATATGTTTTACCCAACCTATCATCATCTCTCTTACTGTACTTCCAAGTAAAACATGAGTTAAATCCCTCTTCCACATTTCTCACCCATCCAAATCCAAGAGAAAAGAAAATTGTTGTCGATATGGTGGAGGACCGGATCAGTAAACTCCGAGACAATCTTTGATCATGATCCTAAAGGATATGGTCATAGAAGATGTCGTCAAGACAAGTGTGTTGTCTAAACGATGGAAGAATGAATGGAAAGATGTATCCTACCTTTTCTTTGATATGCAAAGAGTGAAAGAGCTATCGTAACCAACATGAAACTTTCGGTCGCTCATTCTCATCTTGTTGCCAAAACAATAACAAATGTTGATTTCTCTCTATTTTTTTTCAAAATTTTATCTCTATTGTTGTTTGACCATGTAGAGAAAGTCATTTTGGAATCAAATGCACTTGTATGTAGATACAATATGAAAATCTTAGGCAAACAACAATCTCAAATAATCCATGATGGAAAAGACAAAAAAAAATGGGTTAGGTGTTTTATATGGGTTTTTTTTTTTATCTTTAACTCATGCAACAAAAATGATAATAACAACGGTTTTTCGTGCTCATTTTTTTTTTTTTTTTTTTAACAATATATTTGAAAAGATGAGAATAGATTGTAGATGCATTATTGTAAGATCTAATGAAAATCTAATAATACAATCGCTTGCCTGATTCAAATCGTTAATTACATGATATTATTTATATATGTACATATATCTTTTAGATTATTGAATTTATAAATTAACAAGTGATGATAACAATAGTAGCTTCACAATCAAATCTTTTTAATTTTATCGATACCACTAGAATTTTCTTTTTCTTTATGGTTATAAAGAATTACAATGATCATCTAGTTAGCTTCATAATCAAATATGATTATAGCCAATATCACCAATGTCACAAGTAATCGAAACTTGGATTCGATTACTTACTCTTCAGAAACATACGATGATACGAGGGCTCTCTCACTTTCAAGCCTTCATGTTAATTGTAGGGTCAATATGCTTTTATTGTCCCCTTAAAACATTCTCCCATCCAAATCTTGAATTACTCTTCCTATGTCTCTACGATTTAAAACCTGTACATGTATTCCACCGATGGCATAACCTCATAATTCTCAATTTTGACAAAATCTCTACTATTATCATAAATGGATCTCTGTCTAATGCATAAGAATTTTTTTGTTACAGCCCAGCCCATGCGATGCTTTTTCGTTTATACTTTAGCCTAATTACATCTTAAACCAAGTAAAATCCTAATAACAAAGAAGAATTATTTTGCAATCAAAAAGTTGGTTTAGTGACGTGTATATTTTGGTTCTTCCATAATTTGTCATCATATTTCCTTTTTATAGTTTGACCAAAAACAAGATTTTCTTCTATAAATAATAAGGAATGCATTAATTTTTTAATTTCTTTCCAGTTTTATAAATAAAAACTTTAAAAAAATCAATTAGGTTTTTATTACCTAAAAAATTTTCACCCATATATTTTGGCTACTTGTAATCCTTGTTATCTCTTCGTAATACATCTGACATATTTTTAATCCACACATCATCTCTCTAAGTGTACTTCAAAGTAAAACATGAGTTGCTTCCCTCTCTCAATCCTAAAGACCTTTCACATTCATCGCCCATCCAAATCCAAGATGATGGAGGACCGGATCAGTGAACTCCCAGATGATGTGTTGGTCATGATCCTACATAAACTGGTCACAGAAGATGTCATCAAGACAAGTGTGTTGTCTAAATGATGGAAGAATGTATGGAAAAAGGTTCCATACCTCGTCTTTTATATGCAAAAGGCTATCGTAACCAACATGGAAAATCTGACCGATCATTCTCATCGTGTTGCCAAAGAAATAACAAAGGTTATTTTCTCTCTATTTTCCAGTATTCGATCTCTCTCTCTATTGTTGTTTGACCATGGTACTGATGGTTAAATTGATGATTACATTTTTGATTGTAATACACTTGTATATTTATACAATACGAAAATCTTAGACAACTAGAGCTAAGCAACAATCTCAGATAATCCATGATGGAAAAGACAACAAAAAGTTTACTCTATGATTTTCTTCTCTACAACTTTTATAAAAAACCACAAGAAATTTTCTTATTGCAAAAGGTCATATATGGGTTTTATATTAAAATGTGGTGATAACAATGGTTTTTCGCACAATTTGTTTGTCTTTTTTTTTTTTTTTGAGCATTGATCAATATATTTGAAAAGATGAGCATAGATTGGAGATGCATTATTATAAGATTTAATGAAAATCTAATAATACATCTCTTGGTTGATTCAAATAGTTAATTACGTGATATTATATGTTAGATATGACTTGAATATGATTGGACCCATAACTTTAGGCCCAATCCGTTTAGGTCAACTAGGGTTGTTTCCCTAAAAATATTATCCTAAACCTTAACCTCCATGTATTTTGAAATATGTATTCTCCCCAGTAATAAAGTTTTCTCTTTGGCCGTGGAGGTAGCCAACTTTGTTTGGTGAACCACGTTAAAATCTGTATCATTTATCTTTTTTCTATATCATCTTGCTCACATTCGTTATAACATTATATATATATAGTTTAATGAATTTAACATGTGATGATAACTGTAGCTTCAGATTCAAATCTTTAATGCATATATATATATATATGTGTGTATTGACGACTTATATTTTGTATTTGTGTATAGTTGTTTTCTTAAAACCACTATAATCTTGTTTTCTTATAGGTTATAAACAATCACAATGGTCATCTTAAGGGCTGCACAATCGAACATGAGTATCACCAATGTCACAACGGTGTGCTGGAAACGTGGATTCGATTACTTACCCTTCAGAAACGTACCAGGAATCTCTCACTTTCAAACCTTCATGTTCATGGTAGGGGATATAATCAGCTCTACTTGCCCCCAAAAATATTCTCCCATCCATATCTCGCATCCCTCTTTCTATGTCTATACGAGTTAAAAACTGCATATGCCTTCAACCGATGTCATAACCTCCTGATTCTCAAACTTGAAAAAATCTCTATTGAGGTTGACGTGTTAAACACAATTATTGCATCGTACTTCTCTCAAGGTGCTGGTGCTTAATGTCATGTGGAATAACGGAAGGGCTTGCCTGAAGATTCGTAACAATAACCTAAAGCTCTTGCATGTGGCTTGCTCTAGTGTTGATGGTATTGAGGTGTATGCACCTCGTGTGGATATTTTCTCCATTGACTACCGTTTTGATGGGATATGTGACTTCGTCATCTATACCCCCAGAATTTTGTTTACTACAAAATATGAGTCTATAAACAAGGGGAGATTACTAACCATGACCTATAATATTTCACATAAAGCTCGGGTAAGTACAAGCATTTGCATTATATATATATATATATATATATATATATATATATCATTTATATATTGTTTGACATGTTTAAGTTGTTTCTATGAATTGAAGGAGATAGAAAATCTTGGGGACATGTTCTTGGTGGGTAGAGATGCTAACTTTTTTCAGCAGCATAAATATTTGTCGGTGGTCGTGGATGTAATGAATTTGAAAGAAGTTGAGATGTTGCGAAATGTTTTAGTCGCATGGAATGGAACAATGTTAGGTCTCTTAATACTATTTAAGGTACGAACATTTTATGCTTCAATTTTAGTTCGACTTGATGTTTTGTTTCCGTCATCACTTATGCCTGATTAGTAGGTATCAATTGCAAAGCATGTTTATTTATGTTGTTGTATACATAGGGTAAGAATGTTTCAAAGGAAGAAGGTGAGTCTTCGATTGGTGGAACACAAGAGAAAAACTGGGAGGAAAACTTGTTTCCCAATGCTGATTTCCGCGTGGAATCTGTGTGGATGTATCATTTCCGCGGTTCGAATAAGAAACAATTTGCATTAGCTTCACGTTTTATAACGCAAGGAACTGTGACGAAGAAGATGATGTTCGTGACACATTTGGTTCCTGAAAAGATGAAGTTAGATGCAGAAGCAGCAGTCGTCAAACTAAATAAATTTCCAAAGGGTGACGAAAATCTCAATATTGAATGCTTATGATGGTTTGAATCTAGTCCTATGTGACAAAATCTTGTCTTTTGATAAAAACATAAATCATGTTGTTTTCTTCTTCTTTTCTATAGTTACATTTTCTGTTGCCTGTTAAGTTTAAATAAATATTAAAATACAAGTTTCTTGCAATGACTTATAATTTATTTTACAGACCATTTAGATCCAATAAAATATATTTATTTCGGTATATATTTAATTTTCGATTACGAAAAAAGAAAGAAATTTCAGTTTATTTAAAATTAAAAAAAAAACACTCGAAGTGGAAAACATGACTTAATTTCATTCAATAAAACTAAAAATCTTATAAGAAAAAAAAATTATTGAAAAAATCAGTCCAAAAATGAGAATAAACCGAGAAAAAAGACCCAACATCAATCGTAATATAAAGAGCTTCCGTAGTCGAGTAGAGTTGAGCATTTGTTACGAAAATTTGGTTTCTGTGAGAAGTGGATTTTTTGGGTTATGTGCTATGTGACGTCAGTCCAATAGAAAGTCTTGCTAAATGGTCAACCCTATGGTGCTATAATTCCTACTCTATGGCTTCGGTAGAGGGATTCCCTGTCGCCTTATCTTTTTATTTTTGTCCATAGGTGCTCATTGCAAATCTCTGTACGGCAGAGTGGTCTAAACTTATTACGGGTATTAAAGTGTCGACAGCTTGTCCAACGATCTCTCATCTATTGTTTGCGGACGATAATCTTTTTTTTTTTTTTTTTTTT
>NC_025700.1:14304624-14328809 GCF_000633955.1 Camelina sativa
TTTTTTTTTTTTTTTTTTCTGTCGGGCCACGAAGGAGCAATGAAAGGTTGTTTTAGGGATACTTAAGCAGTATGAATGAGTATCTGGCCAACAAATCAATTTCCTGAAGTCTTCGATTTAGGTTGGGCATAAAGTGGATGTGAACTTACGCGAGGAATTAAAAGGTATTTTGGTCATCACCAATTTGGGTGGTATGAACTCCTATTTGGGCATACTGGAAAGTCTAGGTGGCCTAAAAATGAAAGTTTTTTCATTCGTTCAGGATAGATTACAAAAACGGACAGGTGGCTGGCCTGCCAGACTGTTATCAAAGGGCGGGAAAGAGGTAATGATTAAGTCAGTGGCTACATCTATCCCTACTTTTGTCATGTCTTGCTTTTCTCTATGGTCACCCGAAAGCTTACTAGTGTGATATCTAACTTTTGGTGGAGCTCATCTAGGGAATCGTGGGATTTACATTGGGTTTATTGGGATAAAATGTGTTTTAGTAAGCGGGAAGGGGGGTTGTGATTTCGATGTTTGGATGACTGTAAAACTACTTTGTTGGCTAAACAGCTCTCGAGATTGATTACAGTTCTGGACTCACTATTTTCTAGGGTTTTTAAAGGTCGGTATTATAGGCATTCTGATCCGTTGGACCCAATCAAATATTACTCATCGTCTTATGGGTGGCGGATTATGATGTCTGCTCGCTCTCTGGTAAAGAAAAATGCTTATTAAATGGGTAAAATCCGGTGATTCCATCTTAGTATGGTCTGATCCCTGGATTCTTGCTCAATTCCCGAGACCAACACTGCGTTCGGGATCGTATTTCGATCCTGAAGTTCGAGTTAAAACCTTCGTTGACAAGAGCTCAAACTTATGGAATATGGCGTTGCTTTCAGCCACTTTTGAGCCGAAAGATGTTTCCCTTATTTATGTCTTACCTTTGGGTAGTCAAAACTTACTAGATAGGTTGGGTTGCCACTTGACAAAAACTAGACTTTATACGGTTAAATCTGGGTATAATGCTTTGCAGCAGCAGCGGGTTGCTTCCCTTGTTCTGCAAGCTTGTGGCCCAAATATTATACCTTTACAAGCCTTTGTTTTGCAAATCCGGTGTCCTCCGAACATTCAGCATTTTTGTGGCAAGCAATCACTGGTTGTATAGCAACAACAACTAATCTTCGGAAACGTGGAATAAGCTGTGATATTGAGTGTGCGCTTTGTGGCTGTTCGGAAGAGAAAATTAATCATGTCCTGTTTGAGTGTCCTCCGACGAGCCATGTTTGGGCTCTATCTCCATTTCCGACGGAATCGGGGGTTTTCCCTTCGGTGTCTGTCTATGCAAACATGGACTCTTTGTTTTGACAATTTCAGCAGGTTTCTTCGGTGGATATCTATCCTTGGATTCTATGGTATATTTGGAAAGCTCGAAATGGTTACATTTTTAGTAATCTGGATTCTAACCCACTAGCGATTCTGCGCTTACCGGAGGATGAATCCAAGGTTTGGTTCTCGGCGCAGGAGGATCCTTTGGGGGGGGGGATTCCCCACAAGCTGGGTCCTGACCTGGTTTTAGGGGTACTAATAATTTGGTGGTGGATAGGCCTGTAACAAGTTATCGATGTTTTGTGGATGGATCTTGGAAGGCAATAGACCATCATGCTAGTCGTGGATGGTATTGTATTTCTCCTGTAGGGGAGTCCTCCACTATGGGTGCAGCTAATCTCCGACGTAGTCTCTACCCACTCCATGTAGAGGTAGAAGCACTAGTCTCGGCATTGTGGTGTATGATTGGTGCAGATAATCAGGATGTCGTATTCCTTACGAACTGTTTTGACTTGGTGAAGATGGTGTCTTTGCTCTCCGAGTGGCCTGCATTCAAGTCTTATTTGGATGAGATTGAAGTTGATAAGGATGAATTTCTCTCCTTCTCTTTAGTCTTAATTCTCTGATCGCAGAATGGTAAAGCGGACAAGCTGGCGAGACGTGTTCGTATAGATTCACATTTAATTACATATGTAAACGATTTACGGTCCAATTGGCTCGTTTGAACTGATCTTGTACTTTGTTGACCAAAAAAAAATCCGTGTTGATGATGTTTTTTGTAAGAAAAAAAAAATCGCTTTATTAGAATTCTCGAGAGATTTTGTGTCTACAAGGACGACGAGTTGGTAAGTGGTATGTTTTTCTGTAAATACATTTTGATTGTTTCAAATGGGAATGATTAAGTTGCAATTTAATCTATCATCCCCATTTAGATCTAGGGTTAGGGACCTTAGGGTTTGAAAGATATGTTCTAATTCTAGGGTTTCTTCTCCCTGTTTCCCCTATTGAATTACAAATGGCGCTTTCATGAGTTTTTGACTTAATTTTTTGTGGTTTCTAAGTTGGTGAATTTGTTTATTGATTTTCACGACGGCTTGTCCTATTAATGCATTTGATTTTTGAATATCCGTGATCAGGGAGGATGGCATCAATTTCTATCTCTCGTTATCTCCGTCCTAATTCAATCTTCTTCAGATTTTATCCATACGGTACAGGGTAAGACAGTGGTGCGCTAAGTTGTCTCCTTTTATTCTGGTTACAAACAAACAAACAAATGTATGATATTTTTGACTCTTTTTGTTCGAACTGTGTTTCGTGTTTCTAGGACGCTCTCTGCTAAGGAGGACATGAAAGAGGAGGTCGTACGACTAGGAGTTGACCTCTCACTCTGTGTAGCTGAATCCATGTTCTGTGTGATGACATTCGTACTTTGTTGTGGTTCTGCTACATGTTACGGATACGCATAATACCACGCTCCTCTCCCGTGTCAGAAAGGCTGGTTCATGTTATTGGTGATGTCTACTCTAAAACATATCGAACCGAAGCATGGAGTTTACCATGATGTTGCCTACTCGTTTTAGTTTGGATTGATCGATACCACTTGGAAGGATTTTGCTGAAGGAGTCATGGTCTTGCATCGCCTTGTTATGCTTCTCAGAAGGAAAGATTGCTACTTTGATGATCGACTACGTACTCTCTTCGGCTCTTGCAAAATTCAAGCAATTGCTCAAAATGCTTCAGGATAAATTGAGGTCCGCAAAACATGTGTCAGAGGCGAACAGGTTTGTTAGGGATGCAATGGAGTCCGACATCTACGACTTGTGGAAGTCGCTCTGGAACGAGAGCAGGGACCGCATTCCAGTCGCCTACTTGTTTCTTCCTTCATGCTTGGATTATTTCTATGGCTTATATTTCCCATTTTGCTAATCAAAGTAATTGTTATATATTTTAGGTTTACTACTGATCAGAATCAAACTATCTTTAAATATATATAAACCGAATTTTGCTTGATGGTTGTGATAAATAGTTGGAAGTGATAGTGTCCTTTTTGTACTTCTCTTCCTCTGGCGAGTAAGTACAAACATTGCATATGTAGAGATCAAACTGGTTCTTGTTGTTCTTGTAATGATATGATATGTTATTTTGTTTATTATTTCGCAAGTTAGGGCAACGGAGCTCTCGATTGAAAGTTGGCATAATTATGTTTTCCTAGACACACATGGGTTCACGGATTACATGACAGCATCTCAATCTCATACTAATTAAGTACTAACTATATAACTAAATAGCCTCCACTGGAATTAATTAAAGATATAAAACACACTTGGTTAAGCCAAAAAGAGGGCACATGTAACCACTACAACAATTTTGAGTTTTGGTAGCAATTCTTTGTAGCACTAATTCAGTAACTGCTACTAAAAGTGCCAAAATAGATTGTGAACTCTATTGTAGCATTGAATTAGTGCTGGAAAAATTTTCAATAAGCGGGAACCCAAAAATCATTACAATAGCTGAAAAATCATTTGAAGGCAAAACATTTAGCCAAAACTTTGTTTTTCCGCCACTCTCTCTCACTCGGACCAAACACTTAAAAAAACATTTGGCAAAAAAAAATATCTCATTTTCTTAGAAAATCGATTCCCCATCCTCCGTCGCCTCTCAAACTCCGTCGCCACCACCACGGAGACAACAACACACCAACAAACCTTTGTCGCCTTTCGAACACCGATGACAGAGTGAAAACAAAACCACCGATGTCGCTTCCGCTTCCCTCCGATTCAGATTCTGGATCTGAGACTGATTCTGATGGCTTCTTACAGGGCCTCCACGCCTTCTTCTTCCCTTCTCTCACGGTTCTCTCTCTCTCTCTCTCTTCTCAAGGAAACAAAGTTAGAGTCTTTTTTTTTATCTCGGTGGTGATTATGTGAAATGGAAGCTTCGTGTGTACCTTTCTTTTTTTCTTCTTGGTGATTCGGTTCTAGGGTTAAATACTTAGCCTTTAATAGTTCCTCTAGGTGAATGTTCCTCCTTTGACATTTTTCTGAATCTTATTCAACGGATTTAAGTCCTACTACTTTTTGCTTTTTATGCCTTCATTGTTGTGTGGATTCTTATGTTTGAATTATTATTGATTTTGTTTGTTTGGTATACATAGGCTGGAGCTGGAGAAGAAAAGGTAGGCTTGTTTTTGTTGTTTTTCCTCATATTAGTACCTTAGCTAGGATTGGTATTTGTACAAGGTTCTGCTGGGTTTTAGATGAAGAGTATGAATGTTAAAAGTCTGAATCTTTCTACTTTTAATTGGGGCTGATTTGTGCAGTTTGTTATGTTTCTTCTTTAGCAATGTGTCTATTGCAGTTGACAACTCGCTAAGCCCAGCTCACACCCTCATTCAAGGGAGTGACAGAACAGACGGAACCTTCTCAAGGTACTTACTACTGATGAAAATACTGCTCCGCCATGTAAATGTTTTGTACAACTCTCTACCTTTTCCATCTATGTTGTTTAACTGTGTTCTTACAAATATTTTTTGGGTGGAGGAAGTTGCTACAATGGGGACTGTAAGTCCTTAATTATTGTGGTGAGACTAAGTTTCTCGATAAACTGGAGATGGTGAGGATTAATGGCTGCAAGAAAGGTAACTAACTTCTCTCAATCCGGTGTGATGTTCTTCTATCAGCACTTTTTTTAGAACTCTAAAGTCATCAAGACATGTATAGTTTTTGTCTTGTATGTTTTATTACGTCATTTTTCTTCTACAGAGATTGAGATTAATTTGATAGTTGAATTCTAATGTTTGCAGGTGACTCTTCCAATATGATAGGAAGCCAAGTAGCCACCCTCGATGTATCAAGATCTTGGTTTCGGACTATATACCAAGTGTTCCCATCTGTTGGAGCTTGTTGAAGAATAATAAATCCTCAATTGCTGATTTTGATCCAAGGTAAAAAAGTGCTTTTATTTTTTTAAAGTTAAGTTATTTAGGTTAAGTTAGTTTTTTTTCTGGGATCTCATTGTAGATTGTTAGGTCTGCTAATTCGCATATTACCAATTCAGTGACTCTTGGTTCCAAATTCGTTTTGGTGGTCATAGTCTTCTTTAGTCATGGTTTGGTTCTAAGCGAGTAAGAATCTCTTTCCAATCTTCTCTGTTTTCTCTCTTGTGGTGATGTACCTCTTCACATCTGGAGTTTAGTTAGCTTTGTAGGAATTGGTACTCACATATGAATTCATTTGGCATTTGTTTTCACAGCTATTGATCTATAAGGGGGCCTGTTTTAGCTGCCATTAACTCCAACGAGTTTGTTCTTCTCTCTATTTCTCCGCGTGTAAGATGGCTGCAAGATAGGAAGCCAAAAACACATCTGCTTTGAAGTCCCAGATTGAATAGCTACAACAGGAGAGGGATGGATTTCAAAGGATGGTGATTGGAAACCAGGTTTGTAAACACTTTAAATCCATTTTCCTGTTCTTCATATCTCTTGTTTAATCCTTTGTAACATTTGCGAGTTCACCAACCTTAGGAAAGTAAGAGTTTTACCATTGCTTATGACCGATTCAATTTTATTATGCTGACACTCTTTTATTTTTCCCACTTACAGTTACTATAAGGTGATCTGCTGATGGTATGAGTGGAGATCTACTAGGACTGCTTCGGTTTCTTTATTACTTGGTTTGGTGAAGAAATGTACTTGCCTTCTTTTTCTTTATGACTTGGTGATTCAAGCATTTGTATCTTTTGGGTATTTGATAGAATGATTTTATGTAAAATGTATGTTTTATAAATTTAATGTAATATTAATTTTATTTATGAATCAATTTGCAATTTATATTTTATGCACTATAGGTTTCAAATAATTGAAATATAGAACATAATAATATACATTACAACAGCATTATCAAAATGAACAAAACAATATTTTACAGCACGAAATGTTTGCTATAAAAACAAACATAATAACACGAACTAAGCGCTAGTTAATAATATTAAATAGCGGAGTATTAGCGCTATAATAGGTCAATCTATCATAGCGCGTAAAAACTGCTATGGTAGGAGGGGGGTCTACTATAGCTCCTCATTATACAGCGTTTTCAAATGCGCTACGAAAGCCCTTTAGTAGCATTTTCCGTGTGCTAGTAATGTCCATATTTCTTGTAGTGAACTTGGCTGCTAGTCACATCTCAATCTCATTGTTCCAGAACCGTTTTTTTTTGTTTCTTAGCAAAACAATACATTTTGGAAACAAAATAGGTTTTATAGTACAGTTACTATTTAAAACTAGAAAAATCTCCCATATGTACTATTTGTGTAATAGAGATGGTGTGAGATAGAGAAAATGTGGGATTGGGTCCAAATGTGCAAAATTACAAGTAAGGGTCTCCTTGTTTTTAGATTTGTTTTTTTATTTTTTTTCATCACATTCATCTTTTTCTAATTATTCAAATATTTATTAATATATCTTTTGTTTCCAAATTTTTTCCACATAAAAAAATCTATGTTTTTTTCTTGATAATTTGATATGCATTTTGTTTGATGATTTTATTTGACAATATTAAATATTTTTTACATCTTTGTATCCGTTCACCTTTTTAAGTATACAAATGTTTATACACCTTATTAAGTGTACAGATGCATGTACACATTATTAAGTACAAATATAATTTGTTTAATACTTAGAGTTTTAAATGTGTGTACTGCAATGATTTTGTAAAAATTACATGTATATACTTAATAATGTGTACAGACATCTGTACACTTGTGTCTAAACATCGGTACACTTAAAAAGTGTACAGACATCAGTACATTTAATAATGTGTACAAATATTTGTACACTTAATAAGGTGTATAGACATCTGTACACTTAAAAATGTGTACGGATACAAAAGATGTATATAATATATTTAAAAATTATTAAACAAATTTCATATCAAATTGTAAGGAAAAGATATAGATTTTGTGTATCTATGAAGTTTTCTATAAAAAAAATATATCAATAATTATTTGAGAAATCAAGAAATAGGGAGAAAAAGAAAAGTACAATGGCAGCAAACGTAATTAATAAAACTGTTGAATGGCAAAAAAGAAAAAGAAAAACAGAGGAACAATGTCAAATGTGGGTTTCTCTAATTGTAAATAATGAGTGTATCATTTTGATAATTATGTTTCAAAAACGTATCAAAACTCCAATTAACTCTTTTTTTTTTGGGTTGAACCGTACCATAAAGATCTTTGCAGTGTCTGATTTTTATTAAAGTTCAAACTTCAAATAAAGTTTTGGTAGATGATAAATAATATGAACATGAAAAATACATGTGTTGTATAATTAAATATATATATATATGACTTCTTTTCATATTTTTTTTTCATTTGAACTTAATCTATATATAATAACAATCCGAATAAATGCGACCAACAGTTGTGTTTTTTCAGTCGTACTTTTTGGATATTCTCCGAAAAGTCGTGATGGTTCATTAAAACGGCTATTTATGAAAAGTTACAACGTTTCATTGTAGAGTTGTGCTTATTTGAACATTCATATCTTTTGAAATCTATATATATATATATATATATATATATATATATTTGTCCATTTGAACTGTTTTCATTTTTTTGCCATGACACAAAATAACATAAATTTTCAATCTCAATAGTTTTTACAGCTTTCTAAATTATTATTCTCTAGCATTCGTTCTTTTAAAAGTAAAGAAATTCCTCAAATTTTTGATTTAACAAAAGATTTTTGGAATGATGAATCTAATTTACAACTTTTAATTAATTTTAAATATAAAAATTTAATCAATTCTTGATTTAACAAAAGATTTTTGGAATGATGAATCTAATTTACAACTTTTAGTTAATTTTAAATATAAAAATTTAATAAAAATACCTAGAGTTTTTTTCAACAGTTAGATGAATTATATAGTGAGTTTTTAAAATTGACATTTTCAATATGGTAATAAAGATGTCTTCTATTTAAAAGCAGTTTACATGGATTATTAGGTACAATCAACTGCAGATAGTTGCGATTTTTTGTAGTACATTTTCGTAAATTTTTTGTTTTTATTTGTTTTTTTAAAAAAAATCAAACGGTTGTATCTGTTCATTGTAGAGTTGTGTCTTTTCACTATATTTTATTTATATTTTTTTCATCACAACTTTCATTGTAATAGGTTTATGACGTCATTGACGTGTGTCTACTTAAATAGTCATGTCTTTTGAACTCTCTTTATATTTGTCTCTTCATCAGTAACCAACAAGGTCGTTGAAACAAATTTTTCATTTTATGTTGAATCTAAATAATTGAGTATTAATATCTAATATTCAACGTTATTCTATAATCTAACTAAAATTTTAGAAAGGATTATAGCAATAGAGAAATTTTAGAATTACAGTTGCGTCTATTTATTGTAACTTTTCGTTAAAACAATATTTTAATATTTAATATTTAAAAGTAATAATAACAATCTGAATAAATACAAACAACATTTGCGACTTTTTGTTTCACTCAAACAATTGTATATGTTCATTGTAGAGTTGTGTCTTTTCACTAGATTTTGTTCATATTTTTTCATCACAACTTTTCGTTATAATAGGTGTGTCTATTTAAATAGTCATGTCTTTTGAACTTTCTATATAATTGTTTCTTCATCAATAACTAACAAATCATAGTTCATTGAAACAAATTTTCCGTTTTATGTTGAATTTAAATAATTTGAATATTAATATCTAATATTCAATGTTATTCTATAATCGAACTAAAATTTTAAAAATAATTATAGCAATATAGAAATTTAATAAAACTTACTATAGAATTTACAATTACGTCTATTTATCATAATTTTTGTTAAAAAACTATTTTAATATTTAAAACTTATTTTATCATGTTTTTGAAAGTTGCGTATTTTAATTTCAATTTTTCTTTGATATAGTTTCACTCATTATTAAATACATTTTTTAATTATAATTATTTAATAAAAATTATATTTACTCATTACAACCATTAATTCAATATTCTCAGTTATGATCACTTTGTCAGTATGATTTTTTTATTGTAGCTCTTTACTATAATTTTTCATATAGTATCTTATATATTTATAATACTTTAAACAATATTATTTGCAAAGTTACTTCTATTCTACATAATATTTTTTGTTTATAAGTTTTCATTTTGATGGTTGTGTTTTTAGTAACAGTTTACGTTTAAGTTTTATGTATTCAAACTATTCTATTACATTCAAATGATTTTATAATGTATAGTTTTAAATTTTAAATTTATTTACCTTTTTCTAAAATACTTCCCCCGTGACATCGCGGGGATGTCGCGGGGGTCTGAGTCCTAATAAAGATAGTTACCGTAGCTTATTTTAATATGCTATAGTTTTCCAAATCCATCACCACTTTTTTTATAAACCAACCACATAATAATATAGTTAGAAAGCTTCAAAACTCGTTACAATGGATAATACTAACGTTACAATTGAGAATACTAATTAAGAGAATGGTTAGTTGAAGTTCAGAGGCAATACTTGAAATTACTAACTTGGTGACTGGCTTATACTGTATATGCTATGAAATCTGGTGAAATGGAAAGAAATCTTAATTGATAAAATTGAGAATAATAATTAAGGAGAATACACCAGAGTATTTTATTTTATTTTTATTTGGGTGTAAATATATAGCTAAAATTTCTTTTCTGTAACAATTTTTTTTATTAGAACAATTAAATACTTGATTTCCATGACATATTTCTTTCTTTTTATTTTGAACAGAAAGTCAAAAACCATTTTTTTTACTTTGTAAGTCATAAGGAAAACAATAATTGTTAATTACTTTCCATATTTATTAAATGTCATAGTCAAAACAAAGTAAATTATTTTTCTTTAATTAAAAAAAAAAAAAAGAATACTCCAATTAGGGTTATAATAAAACAACCAATCACCACACATATATGTTAGTTGTCTATATAATCTTCTTATCTCTTTACTAATCAAACAACATAAATCTAATAAAAACATCTTCACCTCTCTTTTCGTATACACAAGTAAAAAAAAAGAGTCTCTTCCCTCTCTCTATTCTGAAAGGCTCTCAATTTCATCATCAACCCAAACCCATGAACGCATCACCATCGTCGGATACAAGAGGCAAACGGATCCTCATCGATCCTGTGGAGGACCGGATCAGCGAACTCCCAGACTATGTGTTGGTCAGGATCCTAGCAAGTATGAGCACAGAAGATGTCGTCAAGACAGGTGTGTTGTCTAAACGTTGGAGGAGTATATGGAAGCAGGTGCCTTTCCTCCACTTCAATATGCTAATTGATATGAACAAGACGGCACCTCTATCTCCGGAATCTATAACCCAGGTTTTTTTCTAATTCTTAGCATGTTGTCTCTACGAGTTCCTAATGTGTTCAATGGAAATGGTTTTTTTTTTAAATATATTTGAAAGTGAGCATATATAGATTAGTAGGATGTGAATCCATTACATAGCTAATGAAAATCTAGACAAAAACAATCTCTTGCCTTATTCTCATAGTTTACATGATATTATCTTTCAATTTAATTTCTTGAATTTATTGAATTTAACAATTAATAAAACTATAGCCGATTTACATATATATCGTTATTAAATAGTGAGAGTTTAAGCACAAGATATTAAATAATTGTTTTATTTGGAAGGTTATAAACCGTCACAATGGTAATCTGGAGGGTTGTTCAATCATTCATTACGCCCACCTGTTTAAAGATAGTGTGCTCGAAACTTGGATCCGATTACTTACTCTTGAGAAACAAACCAAAGCCATCGCACTTTCAAACCATCATGGAAACGGTACGGGAACCAATTCGCTTCAGTTGTCTCCAAACATATTCTCCCATCCAAGGCTCAAAACACTGTTCCTATATCGATACGATTTAAAAACTGCACATGCCTTCAACAACTGCTATAATCTCAAGATCCTCAAACTTGAGAAAATCTATGCTGAGGTTGATGTGTTCAACAAAATTATTGCATCGTGTCCTTCTCTCAAGGTTTTGGTGCTACATCATGTCATGTGGCTCAACGAAAAGGCTTGCTTGAAGATTCACAACAACAACCTTAAGCTCTTGCATGTTTCTTGCATTGATGTTGATTGCATTGAGGTGTATGCGCTTCTTCTAGATATCTTCTCGATTTATTGTATTCATTTTCCTAGGGGATCTAACTTCGTCATCACGGCCCCAAGACTTTTGTTCAATAATGGCGCTATAGACTTGACGGGATTCAACATGCACTACAACATTTCACGTCAAGCTCAGGTAAGTAAGAATTGTATATTATATATCTATTTTAATTTATATGTTGTTTGACATGTTAGTTTTTTTGTTTATATCGAAGGAGAGAGAATACATTGGGCATGAGTTCGTGGTGAGTAGAGATGCTAACTATTTGCAGCGGCTTAGATCTTTGGCGGTGTTCGTGGATGTAATGAATTCGAAACAAGTTGAGCTGCTTCGGCAGATATTGGTAGCATGGAATGGAGTACTCCGTGAGCTCCATGTATTATTTGAGGTACGTACGTTCATATATTATGCTTTAATTCTAGTTAGATAGCTAGATTTGATCAATTTTGTGTTATCACTTTTGTTTAATTAGTATCTATTATATCCGACAAATATTTATGTATATGTTCTTGTATATATGTAGGATAGCAATGTTTCCAAGGAAGAAGGTGAATCTTCCATTTGTGGAACACAAAATAAAAAGTGGGAAGAGGGAAAAGTGTTTCCCAATGCTGATTTCCGTGTGAAAACTGTGTGGATGTATAATTTCAGCGCTTCGAATAAAGCTCACTTTGCATTAGCTTCGCATTTTATAAGGCAAGGGACTGTAATGAAGAAGTTGATGATCATGACTTCTTTGGTTCCGGCAAACATGAAGTTAGGTTTAGAAGCAGTTCCTGCAACGGATACGTTAGCTAAAGAAGCGGCAGTCGCCAAACTAAGGAAGCTTCCGAAGGGTAACGAGATGCTTAGAATTAGATGCTTCTGATAAAATTTGGTTCAAATCTAGTAGCGAGGATATAATATATCTCTAGTCAAGTGTGACAAAATCTGTTATGATTTTTCATATGTTTATTTCTAATATGTGACATAAAATCTTTATGCTAGTTTTGAATGTTTAAATGACATAAATACAATTTTTGCACAATGGCTTACATCAAACTTGTTCTTTCATCTCCCCGATTAGATATTTGTAAAACAGAAAACAAATAATGTTGACCTCTTTAATTGGGGTTTCCTTATGTGAAATTGTCTAAATCTAAAGTGAGAACAACAATATAGATTGGTAAGACTAAGAGTGAGATGGGTCATATAAAATCCATGAAAATTTAAGATTTGGTGTATTTTTTTGTTAAAATTATATATTTGCCTAATAAACATATAATCATTCATTCGACACCGTATCCTCATATCCTGAAAAACATCATCCATCATCAGCTCTCCGTCCAGTTGATGAACCCCTTTTACATCTTAGCATATCCTACACTAATGCAATCCATTATCATCAACATAACAAGCAATACATTTTATATATTGCACGATAACACAATCGACCCTCGTTGCCATTATAGGATTGGCTGAACATGTATCGATGTATAGTAAGAATAATTCTGGTTCACAAACTAAGGCTAAGATATCGGAGAGTGAGTGAGTGAGTGGGGTCACTCACAAGATTCTAGGAGCATTTACAAGATCATTAATCTAATGTTGACGCAGCAACAGCAAATGGATATTCCCACGCCGCTCTTTTGCCTTCTTGCTTCTTCAACAGACGCTGAAACGAAGAGTCTAGTACACCAACGTTATCAATTAAAGAGGGTTACATATGCAATATGTGTGAAATTTATCAGTTCCTTAATCAATTCTCTATTGGACTAAAACCGAAAGTATGCTTCTTAATGATAGCATGTGGGCCAAATTACCAATTAAGTCCATCAACAGCTACAAAGAAAAAGGAAAAATCGTTACGTACAGAGCAAAGGTTACGTTTTTGATCATAAGGGAAGCCTGGTGCACAAGAAAAGTGAGCCCTATCCTTTAAAGTTCCAGGGATGTTTCAATGGTAATACAAAGATGGGAGAGTTAAACCAAGACAAAGAGAGAGAAATATGAAAAGAAGTTCGTGTTCTCTACCTTAGGGTTTTGCTTTATCTTTCTTCTCTAATTAATCTTTGTTGCCGGTTAATTATTGTGTAAACCAAGATTGTTAGTGAATCTACGTTTGTGAGAGAACGTTTGCGGAGGCGAACTCCTTAAATCTCCGTGTTATGCTTTACAATTGATTCGTGAATTGAGATTGAGTTGGGACTGAATTGGTGCCACTGTATCACAAAAACATATGAATCTCTGAAAGTAGAAAGTGACATATAGGAGTTAAGTTTATCGAAAAATTCTTGATGTCTATTATAAAAATGTATATTCTCCAAGTGATATAAATCCATCTCCACTGGGTTTTCTAATGAATAAGCTTTTTTTTTTTTTTTTTTTTTTTNGTCCTTGGGTTGTTTTGGGTTTAGACTTTAGAGTTTAGCCTAATTACATCTTAAACCAAGTAAAAATCCTGATAAAAACAACAACTATATTTTGCAATTAGAAAACTTGGTTTAGTCTGACATATATATATAGTATAATCGTTTTTCCCATATTCTGTACAGATATATTTCTCTTTTTAGTATGAACAGAAAGCATATTTTTTATCACACAATAAGGAATATGTTCATTGTAATATTTGTTTCCATTTTTATAAAAATACAATAGTCAATAAATACAATAGTCAATAAATAAAATAAAATAATACAATAATTAGAGTTTCATTACAGTAAAAAAACACCACCCATATATTTTCGCTACTTGTAATCCTTCTTATCTCTTCGTAATCACATATGGCATATTTTTAACCAAACCTATCATCATCTCTCGTAGTGTTCTCTCTTCCAAGTAAAACATGGGTTGGTTCACTCTCTCCACTCTCAAGAATTTACGATTTCATCGCCGATCCCAACCCACAAATAACGCATTACTATCGTCGGATGCAAGAGACAAACAGACCCTCGTCGATACGGTGGACCGGATCAGTGAACTCCCAAACGATGTGTTGGCCATGATCCTATCCGGTATGGCCACAAAAGTTGTCGTCAAGACAAGTGTGTTGTCTAAACGATGGAAGTATGTATGGAAAGAGGTACCCTACCTCTCCTTCGAGATGCGAGAAGCTACCGTAACCAACATGGAACATCCGGTCGCTCATTCTGCTCGTGTTGCCAAAACAATAACAAAGGTTAGCATCTCTCTATTTTTCCAGTGTTTTTCTGTCTATTGTTGTTCGACCATAGTATTGATGGTTGAATTGATGGTTACATTTTGACTAGTAGAGAAAATCCATTTGAAATCAATTAATACACTTGTATGCATTATACAATATGAAAATCTTAGATATATAGAGGCAAACAACAATTTCAGATAATTTATGATAGAAAAGACACAAAAAACATACTCCATGGATTTCTTTTCTTTTTTTGTAAATAGGTTTTTCTTCAATTCATGCAATAAAAAAGGTAATAACAATGGTTTTCATGCGCAAATTTAAATTCTATTTGAGTTTTGATCAATATATTTGAAAAGGTGAGTATAGATTGTAGACGCATTATTATACGATTTAATGAAAATCTAAGAGCACACAATCTCTTGCCTAATTCACGTAGTTAATTACATTATATATATATATATATATATTTATATCTTTCAGTTTATGGAATTTAACAAGTGATGATAACTATCACATTCAAATCTATATTGTATATATGTGTATTAAATAACTTATGTTATTGTGTATGTGCATAATTGTTTTTATTAAAACCACGATTCTTGTTTTCTGAAAGGTTATACACAACCACAATGTTAATCTTGAGAGCTGCACAATCAAACATGATTCTTACCAATGTCACAACGGTGTGCTCGAAACTTGGATTCGATTACTTATTCTTCAGAAACATACCAGGGCTCTCTCACTTATCAACTATGATGCTTATGATATCGGAGTCAATCCGTTCCCATTTCCCCAGAAATATTCTCCCATCCAGATCTCGAAACACTCTGGCTATGTCTATACGATTTAAATACTGCAGTAGCCTTCAGCCGATGTCATAACCTCATGATTCTCAAACTTGAAAAAATCTCTACTGAGGTTGATGTGTTAAACACAGTTATTGCATCGTGCCCCTCTCTCAAGGTGCTAGTGCTTCATGTCATGTGGGATAACGGGAGGGCTTGCCTGAAGATTGGTAACAGTAACCTAAAGCTCTTGCATGTGGCTTGCTCTAGTGTTGATCGTATTGAAGTGCATGCACCTCTTCTGGATATTTTCTCCCTTGACTACGATTTTGATGCCCAATATTGTAACGTCGTCATCTATGCTCCTAGACTTTTGTTTACTACAAACTATGGGCCTAACTTGGGGAGAGTACAAACCATGGTCTATAATATTTCATGTAAAGCTCGGGTAAGTACAAGCATTTGCATTGAATATATATATATATATATATATATATATATATATCAATTATATATTGTTTGACATGTTTAAGCTGTTTATATGAATTGAAGGAGATAGAAAATCTTGGGGACAAGTTCTTGGTGGATAAAGCTGCTAACTTCTATCACCAGCATAAATATTTGGCGGTGGCCGTGGATATAATGAACTGGAAAGAAGTTGAGATGTTGCGAAATGTTTTGGTCGCATGGAATGGAATAAAGGAAGGTTTATTTATAATGTTTAAGGTACAAACATTTTATGCTTCAATTTTAGTTAGATAGATTTGATGTTTTTTTTTTTCCATTTAACATTTCTGTCTAATTAGTAGGTTTCAAATCCGAAACATGATTATGTATGTTTTTATATAGTATAGGAGTGTTAATAAGGAAGAAGGTGAATCTTCGATCGGTGGAACACAAGAGGAAAAGTGGGTGGAAAACCTGTTTAGAAATGTTGATTTCAGTGTGGAATCTGTGTGGATGTTTCAATTCAGCAGTTCGAATAAGAGACAATTTGCAATAGCTTCGCGTTTTATAACGCAAGGGACCGTAACAAAGAAGATGATGTTCCTGACGTCTTCGGTTCCTGAAAAGGTGAAGTTACATACAGAAGCGGCAGCCGCCAGACTAATGGAACTTCGAAAGGGTAACGAGAATCTCGAAATTGGATACTTCTGATGAATTTTGGCTTGAATTCTAAGTCCTATATATGTGGCAAAATCTTATTATCTTCTGATAAAAACATAAATCATGTTGTTTTCTTCTTCCTTTCTATAGTTACATTTTCTGTTGCCTGTTAAGTTTAAATGAAAAAAATAATAATAATAATAATACAATTTTCTTGCAATGACTTATATAATTTATTTCATTTGCTCTCTCATCTCGCCGGCCGGATATTTGTAAAACAAAAATCGATTTCTTTGGGTTTCCTTACGTGAAATTGTCTTAATCTAAAGATGACAACAAAGAATATAGATTGGTAAAAGACTAAGAGAGAAGAGAGAAAGAAGGCATATCCTCGATCCTGAAAACATCATCCATCATCAGCTCTCTCTCCAACTGACCCCTTGTACATCTTAGCACATCCTAAACCAATACCATCCAAATCATTATTGTCATCACCGTCACAAGCAAATAATGTACTTTATAAATTATACGAAAACATAGATCGACTCACGTTGAACTCCATGTAGGTAGCGTTCTTGTCCAGCCATTGCTTGTCCATTACGGCAAAGGCCACACAGTAAAGCAAATCAAAGGCCCATTCGTTTTCTGGATTTTCATAATCTTTTTCGAGTCAAAAAATCAAATAACCGAAGCTATGATTATCATAACTAGAGAGATGATATGTTTCCATATTTTACCTGATAGCATTTGTAGGAACACCAACCGTAGAAAACTCCTAGGCTTTACTGCACATGTAGTAAGTATAAAAACCAATTTTGCTTCACAAACTATAAGGCAAGGCATTAAAGAGTGAGTAACACTCACATGCTTCTAGGTCGAGCATTTGCATGATCATGAAGGTAATGTTGACGCCAGCTACAGCGAATGGATATTCCCAAGCGGCTCTTTTGCCGCCTTGTTTCTTTAACAGACGCTGATATGAAGTCTACACCAATGGAACCGTAGAAAATTACATAAAAGGGTTATGGATTTCTGAAAGTAGAAAGTGACGTGGGAGTCAAGTTTTACCGAGAATGTCTTGGCAAAGAATAAAAGATTCTCCAATGATATGAATCCAGCTCCTCTGATAACAACAGATGCAAGAAAACCAAATTAATCACTATTTGACATGTTCTTATTACTCCAGCAGGAGAATGAGAGAGAGAGAGAGGGAGAGAGGAGTAACCTGAAATCAGTGGATGGATCTTTTCCTTGCCATCCCATACTTTTCCACTGGTCTGAGACCAAAGCTTCAAGCTTTTCACCGGGATACGTAGCTGACCACAGTGCTCTCAGTGCATCCTGATGGTCGGGTTGTGATGCATCAAAGTAATTCTTCATTCTCTTCCTCAATCTCTTTAGTCTTTCTTCCTATGATATAACCCCTATCAGTCTCATAACACTGAATGCTTCCATAAAAATCCAAATTACTGCAGCTAGTATTGTTTACCTGCAATGGTGTCAAGTTAGAACAGATACGTTCATATGCTCTCTTGCGGTTGAAGCACACACATGTTAGGCTTTTCTTGATTCTCCAACTAGGTGTGCTACTACAACTTGCATCATCTGCATCCGTAGTAATCAGCCCTGTATAAACAAATAAGAACACACTTGGTTCAAGAATTACATAAAAGCATCTCATACTAATTAAGTACTTGCTATATAACTAAAGTAGCTAGCTTCCATTGGAATTAAAGTTTTAAAACACACTTGGTCAAGTCCATAGGAAAATGAGGGCACCAAGCACATGTAACTTGGCTGCTAGTCACATCTCATTGTCCCAATCCGGTTTTTTTTGGTTGGTTTTGAATCACATTTTTTGGTTTAAGAATATCGAAACCTTCAATTTGGTAAATTCTTTTTCACAAAAAATAAAAAGTATTCGATATATTTTCTCTACAGTTTGTGTTTGGTAAGGTTATACAAAGTATGCTCGGATATTAAAAACTAAGCAGATCGTTTGGGGTATAAACTTTTTTATACGGTTCTGGTTCGGTATAAACTGGTTTATACACTCCTCGTCCTACATATGGTGACAAGTAACCCAATAATAGATATTAGATATAACTACGTGACCCCCATTGACACATAAAGACAATGTGATTACTATTTGAAGTGAATACCACTTGCCTCAACTCCAGTTTATAAACTTTTTGTTTTTGGTTAGGATAACAATTTCATACAACTGTCATAATTTTGCTCTTCAAGCTGATCTAGACATTTGAGGGGACCAAACATAAAATTCAATTCCAATAGTTAAATCAAGATAGTGTAACAAACATATAGATAGATCTACACAACTGAAGTTTTTGTTTTGAGTCACGTGGCAGACCGACTGAATCATTCACGGATCTTTCAGAGACCGATTAAACTAAACCGGGTGCAATCCTATGATGAACCACCGATACGAATTATTATTATTTCACAAAAAAAAAAACTCAAAGGACCCACAGATAAAGAACCTCTCAATCTTAGATTATGATTCAGACACAAAATGAAAACCAATGCTCCTTGTGAGCCAGACACCTAATAATTATGCTAAGAAGAGTCCCAAAAATACATCACATCTCGAGAAAAAAAAAAAAAAAAAAAAAAAAAANAATTCCCACTAATAAAATACTAAATAATGTTTTCTTGTAGTTAGGTTTCTTTACTTATGTTAACATTTAACTGGTCAAATATACTATTAGATAGCGGCCTTACTCTGCTACAGACACAGTAACCAAACCAGCCTTACGCGAATATACAAAATTATACACATTATTAGCACAGTTTTGCAACATTTTAAATTTGGATAATGGGAAAATGTAGAAATATTAAATTGAGGAAAATAGTTGTGATAGAAACTAGTTCTTAACAAATGAACAATTTAATTTTTTTTTTTAACTGAAAAAAAGATATATATATATATATATTTTGCATTTGAATGATTCTAATTATCACATTATGAAAAGCATAATAATTAAGAAAGATAAAACAAAGATCATTTGTATTCTACGATTCTGATTTGATTCGGCGTTACCAATTTTATAGGAAATATAGTTCCAAACACTATAAAAAAACAGAGTAACAAGGCGAAAGAGAGAGAGAGAGAGAGAGAGAGAGAGAGAACGTACCAGCGGATGAGGCAGAGGCAGAGGCGTCGTCGGAGTGAGCGTCGCAACCGCGGACAGAGGAGGAGGAGGGAGGTGAGAGATGACGTGTCCCGACGCATGAGATTCTGACAACTCTCATCTCCGGTTGAGAAATGAGATATTTAATTTTCTGCAGATTCTTCCGGCGGAGAAGAACGTGCTTGTTACTCTCTTTTTTCTTAGTAGTCCAGCTTCGGCGACTTCGACTTATTTATACACTATTCGTGTTCAGCCGTTAGCTAAATGACGCATATACCCCTCCTTCATTACACACTTTTTTTTAATTATGGACCATTTTTGGTATGGCCTATTTACACTTAAATTCACTGGTTCAAAGAGATTATACGGTTGGTCAGTTGTTCCAAGATTATGGTGGTCTGTGGTCATACTCATATAGTCATATCTCTCCTAGTGGGTTGAGAACAATTACTACATTCAGATGATATATGCCTTCTTTAGAACCCATGAAAACGTTTCTTGATTCGCCAATAGTAGTAGAATAAGACAGACACTCAGAACTGAGATTTTCGTGGTGTAGAAGTTCCTAATGAATAGCAAACTAGTAACACTGACTTACTTCGTGGTGTTAAGAACAAAACAAACCAAAACAGAAGCTGGAATACGAAGAAGAAAGAGGAGCCAGGCTAGATCATCTTGTTTTTCATTACAAGTTTACAACAATAGGAACTCTCATCTCAAACCTTACAAGATATAAGTGTCTGAATCAGTGAACCTTAAAAAGACAAAATCAAAACAGATTAAGAGCTGAAACCTTTAGATGCAGCTACCTCAGGTTATTAAAAAATAATAATGATGTATTTAGAGAATATATGCCTATCAATGGATTGTGAAACGCAAAATGTAACAAAAGAATCAACTAATGTACAATATTGGAGGAGGAAGAAGAATGGAAAGACTTAACCTTTGAGAAAAAAATTGGTCATTTCTTCAAAGCCACCAATCAGGGACTTTCAACCTCCTGTTTCTATGTACAGCGAGCTTGACAGTAGGAATCTTGTGTTTCACCTGTCTCCACAACATATTTACTGCATCTTCTCTCTTGGTTGGGTACTGGAACTCGAAGTGATGAGATACGTTCTTCAGGCGTTTCCACATTTCCAGCCATTTCTCCTTTGGAAACTGGCGGAGGTTGTTGAGGATGTAGCCCGGTTCAAGCGACTCTTTTATAGAGAAAAAGAGTGAGAATTCTGAGTAGTCTATTTCATCTTCAAAAGGCAGCTCGATTTTGTCGCTTATGATGACCGGAATGCAGTGACTGACAATGGCATCAAATAGGCGGCAAGAAGATGGAGTGTCCCCAGCTGGATGCAAACAGAATTTTGAAGATCTCATCCCTTCCGTAGACTGGTGACAAACCAAAGCATGAAGAGAAGAATTACAATCTATGTGATAGGTTCAACATCAGATATCTTCCCCTATTCTGCTCTAAGTCAGCTTACAAAATGAAGATCACAAACTAACTGACTCAAGTGCCAAAGTTAGAAACCTTAGTTTGTTAAAGAACTCATGATTTCTCCCATGCCTAATAGGTCCCAAAAGACTCCAACGCCTAAACACATGAAACACTAGCCTATATATACACTCATGCTTAATGAAACCCTATCACATTGGTCTTGGACTGAGAATGCTGGGTTACCACATTTTCCTAAGATTTAAACTATCATGTGGACTCTCTCTCAGCATGTATGAATCCTTGCCTAGTGAATATGAGAGGAGTAGTTGCTTACCACTTTGATGTTTTGTGTTGTTGCTACACTTTTCTCATAGTGAACATCAGAGTTACCAGCTAATAACTTCTCCAACCTCAGACGGATTTTACCTTCGTCTTTCCTAGCTGTATTCCCACGGAAGTAAAGAAGCGTGGTACGAGCCTCGAAAGGATTCCTCATACCATCATCATCACCATCACCATCCTCTGTCAAGGACTCAACAACATGTACATACGGGGAAACAACATCTTTACTAAGACTTGCCATGTCTTTAGGATAACGCCCAAAATCCACAACAACAAGAATCGACGCATTCACTTGTTGCCTTAGAAATCTGAAAGCATTAGGATGTGTCATCGGGATCACATGATCTTTACCTCCTGAACGTTTCCAATACTCTGAATTCTCAAGAAACTCCATTAACTCTACCTGATCCACAACAAGAAACAAAGCCTTTATAAACTCCATTGATACTGAATTGGGCAATTTCAGAAAAAAAAGATTAAAGTTAACAACTTTGAGCAAACCCATCAACCTAAAGCTAAATCAGAACACCCACAAACCACCGGAATTTGAAAAAAAGATTCAAAATTTGTAATAAAGTCAACAACTTTGAGCTAGCCCATCAACACAAAACTAAATCAGAACATCCTAAATTACCTGTAATTGCCGATCAAATTCAGTATCAGGGTCGGTCATGTTCTTCCCATGAGTATTAAAGCTCAAGGACGAGAAGAAAGGAACGTAGAAAGCATCCGCCAAATCCGGATCAAAAACCCTAATTGCTTCAGCATCATCACCTCCACCACCTCCCTGAAGAAGCGAAGCCATAAGCCAATACTCAACGCTGTGCTGTCTCTTAATCCCAGAAGTCTGAGGCCAAGAAGGCAGATTCTTCCCTGTGAGTGGCTCAACATCTGAGCTGCGTGGATCCATCATCGCTACATTGAACTTCCGAGGGAGATCGTACATGAATACACGGAGAGGTTGTTTCCCCGTGGAGCTACAAGGAGAGGGTTCACGGAGATAGAAGTAAGGTCTTGGATCGACGGTGCCCATGTAGATTGAGAAAGAAGCAACGAGGAAGATGAAGAAGACGATTGTGCATATGGTTTTGCCGTACATTTCTTCTTCTGGATAGAGACGGTGAAGAAGAAGGAGAAGGATGTGAGAATTGGATCCAACGGTCTCTGTTTTGGTTTGTTGTTGTTGCTTGATGCGAGTTTAGAATTGGAACGAGACGTGTTGAGTCATTTCACAACAAAAACAGGTGATTCGAGTCGAGTCATTCAGTCAGAAAACAAAATCTACTAAACTAGTCTTTAGAATATTTTCTCCTCTTTTTGTTTTTTTTTTTCCAACTCAACATATAGTAAAACTTCTACAAATTAATCATTAGAGACTGTAACTTAGAGAAGCTGTAAAAAGAAAAGGTAATTGTTAAACTTCTAGAAAATATGAAATGAAACAGTTTAATCTAAATCAAATCAGTGTTTTGAATGTTATAAATTTTGTAGTTTTGGACTTGAAATTTTTATATTTTACAAAAAAATATCTTTTGACAATAAATTATATAATGAATTACAAAGATTATAGATGATTTCACTTTTACAAGCGTTATAGAAATTTAATTTATGATTAATGATTTCGATTTTCGTATTTAACAGTTGTTTTTGTTAACAGTATATCAAAATGAAAATGATACATATTCATTAATTAATAATTTATCAAAAAATTTGGCTGATTTTGTGTCATATTTATAGAATGTTTAAAAGCTTAACATAACACTTGTTTTATATGGTAAAATTTTAGTACGATAGTTTTCAAAAATATTCATTTTTTTTTAAACACAAAAACCATATAATCGATTTGGTTCTCGAATACAAAATCATCTGGCTATATCTGTTGTTGTTGTAGTTGTCTCGTTAGATCTATCAATGGACTTTTGGGTTTTAGATCTCTGAGATCTAGTGTTTTTGTGATGGTTTTGTGATTGATCTAGGATCAAAACAGTGTGAGAGAACATCAATGTCAATAGTTTACTGTGTTTTCCGATTCGTAGAATTTGAAATCAGAAGATAGCAGTTTGATTTAGGGCTTTTACTTGTTCAAACATGTTCATCTGTATCATTTTTGTGGGTATTAATGTCAAAAGTTTACTGTGTTTTCTGATTGATAGAATTTGAAAATTTTACTATAATACTTGTAAACTCAAAAACCATATACTAATGTATTATTAATTTATAAATTTGGAATTTGTGTTAATTTTTACGATGCGCCAATTTGAGACTGGGAATTTTTTTATTTTTATAATATTTATTAATTTCTAGAATATATAGAGATTCTTGGGAAAAAAGAAGAATATATAGAAATTTTATTATAAATTGACTGAGTTGTCAATTGCACATCCATTTTATGGGCACGAGCATTTGATTGTAACCAATCCAGTATACAATTACTCAACTATGGTTTATGGACCATAAATAATTTTTTTTGTGAGAAAGAAAGGAAACCGTTTTTTTTTGTTTTAAATGTACTATCTAACAAAAACAAAAGAAACAAATTATTGTAAATGATTTGTATACCCGTAGGCCGTAGCCAGGCCCGGCCCACCCCTAAAGCAGCTAAAGCATATGCTTTAGGCCACATAATATATTAAAATAATTTTGGTTAGTTAACAAAACTAACTCTTAGCTAAATTGGTTATGCTGTTCGAGAATATTATCTTAGTCACGTGTTCGACCAGAGTGAGCAGTTTTTTTTTTTTTTTTTTT
>NC_025700.1:14329029-14335574 GCF_000633955.1 Camelina sativa
TTTTTTTTTTTTTTTTTAATTGCATATATCATATACCTACAATTAATATATGTTTATAAATACTATGTATAGAAAAAGCTTTAGGCCTCCATAATTCTAGGACCGGTCGTGGCCGTAGCCCCTACATTTGAAGCACCCGTCTTTAGACACTTCGTTTCATCAAAAACCAATTGTCTAAAAAGACTAGCAATGACTTGTGCCAAAACTCAAAAGTTAAAACACTTTATAAAGTTTGGTTGTCCAGTTGAAAGTCTATAGAAAGAGGTAACAGTTTAACTCACCATTATTGCCTATTAGATTGTGGTCTGCTGAAACAATTTTAATGGATTTTTTTTGGCTTTCAATTTATGTTTTTTTTATTTTTATCTTTCTTATTTCTTGAATCAACTAGCTGCTAAGTCACTACAAGAGAGTGATATGTCAAGTTATATCATGCAAAATGTAGCGGCTAAGCTAATACTATTATACTCTAGCAGAACAAGTGAAGAGTCTTGTTGACAGACGAGGGTAGCTTAACCCACTATTAGGAAATTTACCGCTCCACCAAGTTGTGTTAACAGACTAAAACTAAAGCAAAGGAGCAGAATTGCGACTTGGATGATATAGAGAAATCAAGGCTTGTGAAGATGTTAGGACACTGGAAAACTAGAAAACGCGTTTTTTTAACACACATAGGTTATGGTCACGTCACTTAAACAGTTAAACTTTAACTTGAACGTATATCTAAATGCTATTTGATTTTTTTGCGTGTTTATATGTATAACTTTTAATTTGATCATGTAATTCATATGTATTTTGTTGAAACAACATGACATTTTCCCAATTACTGTATAATCCAAATACATGCTACTGAACCTATTGCTAGGCTATTAACACCTTTGTCGATTGCTCTGAATCTGATTCTCCATAGTTCGCGAGCTACGAAGTCCCTAATATATACGCAAGATTCTACTTTCGCTGCATCGTATTTAAAAGTCAGAAAAACACAACAATATCACTTTGATATTGACATCTGTCCATCCATACACATGCAAATACTATAAAGTATGATATTTCACCTTTTAATAGTCCAAAGATATTCGAATTCAATGATTTTCAAACTTCAAATCTACAAGTCAAAAACAAAAAGAAATCAAACTTTACAAGTCTCTACGAATTAAATAACACTTTGGTCCTGCCATCTTTTTTTTTATAAATTAAGAGTATATTAGAGAGAAACGTTTTGATAAATGATATAACACGAGGACATTTTAGTAACTTTGGATCATATCACACCGTAACAGTCTCTTCTCTCTCTCTGACACATAGCGACGGCGTTCCCGTTCTGTCTTCTGTTCCGTTACATTACGAAACTGAACAATCGTTGTCTTTCAAGTTTCAAGTACGAGATTTGTCTTAATTTTTTTTTCTTTCTCTGAATCTCTTTGTCATTACCAAAGCGCCGATTCAAACAATTTGAATCCATTCCATTAGTAGTGATGGCGTTTTGGAGAATGAGCACAAGCGATGCAACTGGATTCAAGTTCCTCTTCTCAATCGTCTTCATCTACGCTTTAATGTCAGCTATTGTTTACTCCGTCCTTCACATGAAATTCATCTCTCCTCTTCCTTCAGACGCTCCTCTCGAACGTTTCTCTGAAGCTAGAGCCGTCGAACACATCCGCGTCTTGGCCGAGGAGATCGATGGTCGTCAGGTGATTTGATTCGCCGCCGTTTCATCTCTTTCTCTCCCTCTCTCTGATCTTTGTTTCACGACATGGGTTTTGTAGGAAGGACGACAAGGGCTTAAAGAAGCTGCAACATATATAAAATCGCAGTTGGAGATGGTTAAGGAGAGAGCTGGACCTAATCTAAGGTTTGGTTTGAATAAACTTTTTTTGACCCGAATCAAAGAAAGTGGTATCACGAGTTTAATGCTTTTTGGTTGTATAATAGGGTTGAGGTGGAGGAGACTCAGGTGGATGGTTCCTTTAGCATGATGTTTCTTGGCCATAGCATCTCACTTGGATACAGAAACCACACAAATATACTTATGCGGTACTCTTTCTTTACTACTAGTACATTGAGATTTCTGGTTTATATGTGTTATTCAGGAGACTTTGTAGTTTGCATTTATGATTCAGTTTGCGGTTGACCATTCTTTCTCTTATAGTATGTGTTATATTTTATATTCAGTCATTAGTAGAGTCTCTGCAACATTGAATGATCTGTGTCCCCACTTACTAATGCCAAACATTTCACCATTTTTTTTTGTTTTTGTTGCAGTATCTCCTCAATGGATTCTCATGACACTGATGCATCTGTATTGATGAATGCACATTATGACAGTCCTGTTAATTCTCCTGGAGCTGGTGACTGTGGGTCATGTGTAGGTGAGTTTGGGGTTACCATTTATTTAGGTTTTTCCTTTCTTAACCAATAGATTCATGGATTTATGTGTTTCCATTTTTGCAGCATCACTACTTGAATTAGCAAGACTAGTAGTGGATTCTGGTTGGACCCCTCCTCGACCTGTCATCTTTCTCTTTAATGGTGCTGAAGAGCTTTTTATGCTGGTAACTCAGTTATGATGCTTAGTTACTCTTTACGTATGGAATGATATGTTGTTTCATGAAATTTATCGTCTTGGTCTTAATGTTTTTTGTGATTGCTAAATAGAATGAGGTTTCTTTTATAGTCAAGATGATGAAAATAAGCTCTTACTTTACATGGTGGTGTCGCGTTTTGTCTGTGTGTTTAGGGCTCACACGGCTTCATGACGAAGCATAAGTTGAAAGACACCATTGGAGCTTTTATAAACGTGGAAGCTTCTGGGACAGGGAGTATTGGTAAGATCTTGTATTCCCTAAGGACTATTCAGATGGTTTACAATTGATAATGAATAACACCATTACAATGATGTCAGTGATGTTCTTAATTTTGATCTTGGATCCTCTCTTATCTTTCCTGAGAATTGAAACAACAAAGCTTATTATTAAGCATCTGTATAGACCATTGCCTTTAGTCATATTGAAGAACTTCTCATACATCATCCTTTCTCTAGAAAATAATGCAGCTTGAGAATATGTGTTGGCTTAATAGTGACAGCATTAAGTGTTTGCTTTTCAATGACTATTTATTCTTGATGTAAATGGCTGGCAGATCTGGTCTGCCAATCAGGGCCTGGTTCGTGGCCGTCCCAAGTTTATTCTCAAGCTGCAGTGTATCCAATGGCACAGAGTTCTGCACAGGTCTCTCTCTCTCTCTTGATCTTTAGCTCTGTGATTGGGGTGGGCGTTCGGTTTTTCGGTTTGGTTTCAGTTCGGTTTTTTCGGTTTACAGTTTTTTTGGTTTTATAAAAATTGAACCATATAGAAACCATATGTAATTCGGTTTGGTTACGGTTCGGTTTTTTCGGTTTTATCAAAAATGAAACCATATAAAAACCATACGTATGACGGTTTGGTTTGGTTTCGGTTTGGTCTCGGTTTTTAACGGTTATTCCATACTTTAAAAAATAGATAGTTGATACATAACTAAAAAATAAGCATAAAAGTAAAACCTAAACATAATTTTAAAAAATAGAATCCAAATATAGTTTTGTAAACCCAAATACTTAATTGAAATTTAAATTTTTAAAAAGTAAAGGCTATTGAAAAAGAAAACCAGAAAAAAAAAACGAAAATAAAAACTTGGAGATCAATAACCATAAGCCCAATAAAGGAAAAAATTATTGATATTGTTATACAATATAAATTTATAAGTTGAAAAACTTATTATATCTAATTATCCTAAAGTTTTATAAAAAAACAAAAAAACCATTCGGTTTTACGGTTTTTAACCAGACCAAACCTAAACCAAATGGTTAATTAAAATAAAAACCAAACGGATTTTTAGACTTAACCATAACCAAACCAAACCATTTATTTCGGTTTGGTTCGGTTCGGTTTTTTGGATTTCGGTTTTTTTGCCCACCCCTACTCTGTGACATACATTTGACATTCACACACATCCACAGACAGTCTTTTCTGCTTTAATTAAGTGATAGTGGGGTCAATGACAAAACTGTATCCAACCATTTTGTTTCTAGTTTATCTGTGTCACTGACTTTAAGTTGTCCTGTGATATTTCCTAGGATGTTTTCCCTGTAATTCCTGGAGACACCGATTACAGAATGTTTGCAGAAGATTACGCTGACATCCCCGGGCTAGACATTATCTTTCTTCTAGGCGGTTACTACTACCATACTTCCTTTGACACAGTGGACAGAATAGTGTATGCATCGTTTTGGTATATATTATAGTTAAACTTTTCCTTACTATTGTTTATTTTTTAGTACGATCCTCGTTTCACAGAATACCTTTAAACCAGACCTGGAAGCATGCAAGCACGTGGAGAAAACTTAATTAGCGTGCTTAAAGCCTTCACAAGTTCTTCTAGACTGAAGGTTGCTAGTGAAAGAATGGATTCTAACAATGACATGGTTGAAAGAGCTGTTTTCTTTGATTACTTAACATTCTTCATGGTGAGTGCTTTTGACTTTGTTCATCATCTTAACTTGTTTACACTCTCTTGACGAGCTGGTATCATGAAATCTATCAGGTGTACTATCCAAGAAGAGTAGCCATGGTACTTCATAACATTCCAGCTGCTTTGTTCCTTTGTGTTCCTTTCTTTTTGTATATGATGGACCCTAGGGCACACCCTTTGTTATCAATCTTCTGGGCTTTCTTGAAAGGTAAAAAACCATGCAATGTTTTACTTTCTTACTATTTTTAGTTACTCTGTACTCTTTTCCTTCTTGTACGATGTTTTGGAGGTTTAACATTGTAAACCGTTGCCTGATTAGGAGTTGTCAACCATTTCGCTGGGATTTTACTTGGTGTAATATTCCCTGTTCTCTTCGCAGTCATCAGATTGTTCTTTGCTTATCCCATGAGCTGGTTCGTTTTATATATCTTCTTACATTGTTCCACATTTTATTTTAATGCTTAGTGAAGGTTTTGAAACAGTGGAAAATTTTATGGTGGAAATGCAGGTTTGCTCATTCATACTTGGCTTTCTTGATGTTCATCCCCTGCTCATTTTTTGGTCTTTTAATTCCAAGAGCTATCTCTGACCGTGTCTCACATTCTCAAAGTGTTTCATCCAAGAAGATTATGAAAGTCGTAAAGTCCTTCTTCTTCCTCTTGTCTCATTAGCTTCTCCCTGTCTATTACTAGAAAATGTCTTTTTAACTATGATCTTGTAGGAACCATCTGATGAAGCAAGGTTTTGGGGAGCATTTGGGTTCTATGCGTTTGCAACTTCGGTATGCACTTTCTTGTTTTATCCGTGTGGTTTACATTTTTACCTCGAACTTATGTTGTTTGTTTGGCTGATCTTTTGACTTACTGGAGAAACGTTTTCAGGCATATTTTTTCGCTGGATTAAATGGAGGATTCATGACATTTGTCATCTGCATTTCTATGCTACTGGGGTGGATTGCTTTCTGTATGTCAGTCAAGTCCTATGGCTATAATTCGATCAAGTAAGACTTTTAGACATTGCCTAACTTTTGTGAAGTTGAGGATTCCTCTTGGAACATAGGACATATCTTTAGCCTTCTAGATAAATCTGTTGTATGATAAAGTTATAATTCATCCAGGTCTCCCATGTTTTATGTGATACCTCTTGTTCCATGCCTTCTGTATGCTCTATATTTTGGTGGTATTCTTGCACTATTTTTAATTGAGAAGATGGGAATGATGGGAGCAATTCCACCACCTTATGGTTAGTTTTACTGAACTCGATTCTTTCCAAAAGCATCTCTGGTTCAGAAACATTAAAATAGCTTGTTGTGATTACAAGTCTGGCTTTCATTGTGAGGATGTTTATTGTACAATGTTTTGGTTTTGCAGGGTATTATCTAGCAGATGTAGCAGTAGCTGCAGTCATTGGAATTGTCACCGGCTTGTGTTTAGGTCCAGTAATACCAATTTGTGATCGTTGGCTGGCCAAATCGTCGATCTTGAAATTCTTGCTTCACTTCAGTGTGGTCATGTTGGCAGTATCATCACAGTTCTTTCCTTATAGCAAAGATGCACCGAAGAGAGTTGTACTCCAACACACATTCATCTCTGCAGGTAAGTCTTTTGCTCACGCGATATTGAACTGTTTTCGGAGTAGTCTTCTTTTGCTGGTATGAAGTTAAATGTTTATTAATGTGCATGTTCCAGGTGGAAATGAAATCACAGGCTCAAGTTATGATTTAGCTGTCATTGATTCAAATTCTATGGAGTTCATTTTTAAACATGCTCCGGAGGTGGCAGAGGAACTTCACGCTGGTCCTTCTTTTTCATTGGCAAATGCTGAAGCATCTCCTCAAGAAGCTTGGTTGGTACGTTCTTTAGATTCGTTTCACCGTACATACTATTGGCAAAGATATAGTAAGTGTTTTGAGTTTGGAGTAAAGAGTTGTTTGGTATCTACAGGCACTTTTCCCTATTTCTTGCGTAGTAACAACAAACGGGAGGTTCTCTGCTAAAGCCAACAATATTTCAGAACGATATAGCCAATTCCCACAC
>NC_025700.1:14336296-14350215 GCF_000633955.1 Camelina sativa
TTGGAGTAAAGAGTTGTTTGGTATCTACAGGCACTTTTCCCTATTTCTTGCGTAGTAACAACAAACGGGAGGTTCTCTGCTAAAGCCAACAATATTTCAGAACGATATAGCCAATTCCCACACCTACAAACTCATAAACCGCAAACGACATTTAAAAACGGAACTCGCAGAGTTCATCTGGAACTCTCTTTGGGGTTAGTTGGACTCCAAAAGAAAACACTTCTATTGGTTTTGTATAGCTATTTACCAAAATTGGTTATTAACTATTGTCCATATTCCATTTGCAGCTCGTTGGAAGAGATATGGGTCACGGTTCTGAACATAACCGGTCCGTTATCAGGATGGTCCTTTGCAGATGGGAAACCTCCAGGTTACACACAAAGAACCCTCCTTTTTCTTTCTCCTAACAAAATGGCTTATTGACTATTGTTGTTGCAGCACCTGAACTCCCACAGGGTGGTCCTCCTTCTTACATATTGAGACTGAGTGGAAACAGCGGTGAGAATTGGAACTTCTGGTTAGAGGCAAGTAGTGAAGAAGAAGTGAGAGTAGATGTAGCTGTTCTTGATCAACGTCTTGATGAAAAAACGATACATTTGAAGGGTCTTTTCCCAAAATGGTCCGACGTCATTGCATACACTAGCTTTCTTTCTACTTACTTCTTTTAATCATAGACTGTATTTTGTATTTCTCCTTTTTGCTTTGTTTTTTCAAAACATTAGAGAATAAATCCGTTCTTAACAGGGGACATATATATAGCTCAATGTGTTTATTTATTTATTTATATAGTTGAACAACATATATATCTTCTCTTACCAACATGAACAAGTCTTATTCGCCAGTCTAGACTTTGTTGATCTTTTGATATGAATATTAACCACACACTACCATTACAATGTGGGAAATTAGAAAACTTTCTGAAATAAAAACAAGACTTTCAAACCTTCATTTTTGATAAATTAAATGATATAGAAATACTGATCGTTGAATTTTGTTTCCTAAAAGATATTTTGGTAATAATGTTTTAACAAAATTGATCAGATGTGAAAGAAAATACGCAAATAAAGATAATTTAGAATAACATGTCAGCAAATGTATTTTTCACACGTCAGCAAGGTCATTAGTTTAAGGCTTTGATTGTTTATAGTTTTTGTAATGGTTTTTGGTTTTTTGTTTTTGAGAATCTCTTTTTTTACCCATTCAAGATTTTGTAAAAATGGTTTTCCTAAAATTTAGTGAATCTGGTTTTTGGAAGATTTTAACAATTTTCATTAATGAAGCTCAAAACTGATGCTTTTGGAACTAGAAAGAGTGTTGCTAAGGAGGAGAAGAAATGTAAAGTTGAAGAAGCTGTTGATGATGGTAGCCATAAGGGTTTTTTCAGTGAAGGGCTGAAGGGAAATAAGAAGAAATGTATGATTCATGAGGTTAGGTAATAGGTATATGGATAGTAAATATTATGAAGTGATAATTCTATTTTCGAATATATGATAAATAAAGTAACATATTGGCTCGGTAACCATTAGAAGAACAAAAAGGAAAATGAATACAATGAACAATGGTAACCAAACAATAATAAACAGTTTTTAAGAAATGAAAAAAAAATCTGCAGAGAATAAACAAAATAGTAAATGGTAACCAAACAATAAAAATGTTTTTAAATATATATTAGATATTAAATAAATTAAATTTCAATGATAATACTAATATTATTTTAATGTATATATAATAAATTTTACATTTGATTTTAAAATAAAAATTTGTAAATTACATTTTAGATATATCTTATTAAATATTAATAATTAATATTAACATACAATAAAATTTTAAGAGTAATTTAAATTTGTTTTACTATTCATACAATTTTCAAATAAAGCCTTAAGATTAGTTTAACATAAAATTCCTATACAAAATATTTTTTCTATTAATACATTGTGAAAATATGAAAGTTTTTATATTACAAAATTGAAATTTTATTAAGAAACATATTTTTTTTATTTATTTTATAATAAAAAACGAATTTTAATATATTTTTTTTTTGTTCCATTTGTTCCTCATCAATTTTGGGGAAGAACATTTTTGTTCTATTGTTCTTTATTTTTTTAAGAATGTAGAGGAATGTAGGGGAAAAAATATTACTTTCAAATGGTAAACAAATTGTGGAATAGTGAGGAATGTGATATTCCTCCTTGTTCTTTTCCTACATTTTGGTCACCAATTGAAGCCATCATTTTTCTTTATAATTCCATTTTACCAATCTATGCTTCATTCAAGAACATGAAAGCTTCAACTAGCAAAGAAAGCAATGAGTTTATTAATGCAACAAATGGTATTTGTAAAGAAAATAAAAATTTTAATTACTTAAATTTCCAAATTTTAAAGAGGTAAAGAAAATCCTAATTTCAAACCAAGAATAACATACATACCTATTCGTGTGGAAAGACTTTTTCTATACAGCCTTTGTCGTATAGTAATTTCTCGCAGAACCAGAACTACTTAGACACTAATCACACAATATATGCAGATCAATTGGTGACAGTTTATCCTGTGAGAAAGTTGTTAAAGGGTGGAGACCAGGGTTCGAGGAACGCCTGGCGCACCAATAACCTACTAATGGATATGGATATCCACAGTGAGAGGTTAAGATCGATGCCCTGCAGGGCCAGCTTGGGGTCCGTTGGGGTGGCTAGCGGTGGACTAGTGGGGTCCGCAGGACGGGTTGTCACAAGAAGATTTGTCAACACAATATATTTGTTGTATTTAAAATTTTACATGAAAATAGAACAAATAAAAATAATATCAATAAACAAAAATTATATCCAAATATCTTAAAAGAAATTTTTTAGATATATACATATGGTTATAGGTTCTGTATTTATAAGTAAATATTGTAGTTGTAGTTGCTCTAATATATACCTTTGTATCCAAATAAAATATTTAATAACCAGTTAGTTAGATTAGTAGATGTGATTGAAAGCATACTTTCATAAAGTAATTTTATAATTACTACATATATATATATAATCGAATGGAAATGCAAGTCAGTCTCGGTAATAATTCTTGTCAGAGATATCAAAAGTTGTACAGAGCAAAATCTATTTAATGTGAGCAAATCTCTATTCAAGAGATGAGAGTTTTTTTTTTTTTTTGGTAAAAGGTTACATTTTATACCAATTTTCTATTTTTCCTGTACAAAAGATAAAAAATTTTAGAAAGGGAAACTAATACAAGCAAAATAAGAAGCTAAAAGGGAGGAGGAAGAGGTTGTTGATCCTGGGAGAGCTAGCAGGCCATCACGAATTGTACGATCCACCCCGGCTTGAACCTGAAGAGCAGAAGTCGATACGCTGGTGAAGAGCCTAGCATTCCTTTCACGCCATATGAGATAACAGACGACTTGGAGGACCAACTTGACGATGGATGCAGAGCGGGGAGCTGTTGAGTGCATCTGTTGAAGAATCCAAGTGGAGATAGAGGTTAATCCCAGGGGGGGGAGACGGAAATAGTCTACTTGCAAACGCTTCCCAAATCTCAGAGGAGAAAGGACAGTGGAAGAAGAGGTGGTCGTGAGTTTCTATCCCGGTAGAGCAGAGAACACAGGTAGGAGAGACGTTCATCCCCCAACTCCGTAATCTGTCTTTAGTAGGTAATCTCCTTTGGAATGCTAGCCACGTTATAAACGAATATCGCGGGATTGCTTCCTTGAATCAAACTGTTCTACTCCATGGGAGTGTGGGAGAGTGAGATCGTATTTGCTCCCAAGTTTCTTTGGAAGAGAAGTTCTGTTCGAATACCCCTGACACCCGTCTCCAGAGATATGTATCAGCCCCTTTGTCCTCATTTGGTGGAGAGATTGAGGTGAGAGTTGCCATGAAAGCCTGCTGGGAGTCAGACCTTGCCGCGGGCATCCACCATTCTCCATTACGCACTGCGTCAATCACTGATGCATTGTTCCTAATACGCAACACTCGCGGACCATTACCTTCAATGAATTCTGCCAAGGGACCAAGTCCGCACCAGTGGTCATACCAAAACGAAGCACTTCGTCCATTCCCAACCTCGCATCGCATGAATTCCTTTAAGAGAGGCTTGAGTTTCATCATACATCTCACAGTACGAGACAATCTGGGAGAGTCCTCTAGGATCCTTTTATCCTTTACGTTAAACTTGATAAGTACCGGCCATGTTTATCGTTTACGTTAGAATTTAGGAATTAGTTTTTAGTATTAGAAATTTAATTCAATTATGTAGTATTTTTGGAAAAAATTACATCTCTATATACTTATTTAAGCAACCCTTTAAACAAATAACTCTGCTTTATGTAAGATATTACACAAAATGCCACTGTATTTAAAAACAGAATCTTAATCGTGTGTTAATTAACATAATTAATCTCAAATTATATTTACCAAATTAAAATGCCGATGTGGCAAACCTCTTTACATTACATACCAATACGACCAAATTCAAATAAATTTTGTTCACATGATCATAGTGCTAATGAACACCACAAATGATATATACACAGTAAGAATTACATTACATAATTGGAATCATATTACATAATAGGAATTAAAAATGACCTATAATATTAAATCGTATTTTAGTATAAATATTAATCGGAGTGTAAGATATAATATGAGATGATGTATGCTTAAACATGAGATCTATGATATATTCATTAAATTAATTTTAACAGAATAGTCGTAACAATAACATAGTTATAATATAATGTTTTCTATCTATACAGGCCGACCTTTAGATCATCTAGGAGATCAGAGCAGAGTGATAAAATCCCACCAATATAGACTTCTTCACACGTAAACAAAGAACCTGAACATGAAAATCAGAATACAATCAGAAAATAATTTACTAGATCACACTACAAAGATTCTCATTTCAAGATAAACATGATTTGAGATTTAGTATCCCGCAACTACACAACTAACATATCTTATGTATCGTATATATCAGTTTGAGAACCTTCTCTAAAACAGGGGATCATACATTTTCACACGTAAACAAAGAACCTGAACAGAAAAATCAGAATACAATAAGAAAATAATTTACTAGATCAAACTACAAAGATTCTCATTTCAACATAAACATGATTTGAAATTTAGTATCCCGCAACTACACAACTAACATATCTTACTTATCATAAATATCAGTTTGAGAACCTTCTCTAAAACAGGAGATCATACATTTTCCTAGGAGATATTGTACAAGATCTTCTTAATCGAATTATCCTTTCTTGATGATAAGATCAAACTGTAATCTCGGCGACTAAAACCTAACATATTCGCTGCTACAATTACTATATAAACAGCCCATTAGCAGCTTTCTACAAACCATCAACGCAATTACGCAAACATTTATCTTATAATTTTCAGCAAATGAGTTACTCAAAATGAATGGTCTAATGGCAATGACTTACCTCGCTGATGTCAAGCCGTACAAAAGCACTTGGCGGGTTCAGGTTAAGGTCCTACATTCGTGGAAGCAGTACACTGCCCAGTCTGGAAAAACATTGGAGATGGTGTTAGCTGACAAAAGGGTTAGTTGTAATAAACATAGTATTTTTATTAATATTTATTCAATAAATAGAAAACAACTTATATTCAATGTTTTAACTGCTTATTTTTCGTTTACAACCATCATAACCAGGGTTCCAAGATTCATGCTTCCATCAAGAAACAACTTGTGAGTAAGTTCGAGAGGCAGATTACAAAAGGTGAGTGGAGGGTCATTGAAAATTTCGGACTAACCCAGGTGAGAGGCCAGTACAGGGTTACTAACCATCCGTTTAAGATGGGCTTCGTGACCAACACTTATGTAACCCGTGTGTGCCCATATCTGATGATATGTATCTCACATTGCCCGACTTTCAAAACATCATTGTTGGGGATCTTAATCCCTTCTACTTGATTGGTAAGTTTTTCGTTTTGACTTATTTCAGATTTAAGTAAGATATTTTTTAACAAGATAACAACTAAAAGGGTGTGAAAATGACATGTATTGATCAGATGTTCTTGGTCAAGTGGTGAATGTTGGACCAATGGATACCATTGAGGTAAACAACAAACTAACCAAAAAGCTGGAGTTTGAGATCAGAAACATTAGGTAAAAAAAATGACCTTCCCATTTATTTTGATGTCAATAAAACTATCCCTATTTTTTAACTATGTTATTGTTGATGTAGCAATGACCATCTACCGTGCACAATGTGGGGCAAATTTGCTGATCAAGTTTACCAAGCATGCCAAGACGCTGCTGGTCAGTTGGTGGTTTGTTTGATCAGATTTGCAAAGATTCATACTTTCAGAGGTAAGTTATATTCAAACATATTAAATCATATTAGTAGGATCATAAAAAAAAATAAACTGTTTAATTGTTATATCTATAGGTGAAAATCAAATCACCAATGCTTTTGATGTATCTGACATCATCATCAACCCGGATTATGCTGAGGTGATTGAATTCACGGAAAGGTATATGAGCAAACTGACCTTGGTTGTTTACTGTTGTAGATCTTAAAGTCATCATATTTGTTGTGTTTTTGTTTTAAAACCAGTCTGCCAAACGATGGACTAAGTCTGACCATCAGTCACACTAAGCCACGTACGGAGCTAATGGCTCATAATAGTGACTTCTTTGATCATTATCCTAGGAAGACAATCGACCAATTGCTGGGTCAAATGGAGGTAACTAAAACAAATTATTAGATAAATATTTAGTGTAAATCTATGAATATTCCAGTTTTTATATAACGCTTTTTCCAATCACCAGGTTTCGAAATGTAAGGTCATGTGCACAATTGCATCTATTGATACGGATATGGGTTGGTTTTATCTGGGGTGTAAGAAATGTAGCAAAAAAGTGGAGGGAAACAATAAGAAGGAGAATTCTTTCCTGACAAAACCAAGAAAGCCAACTTACTGGTGTCCTAAGTGCAATCTGAACATCACTCAAGTCGTACCAAGGTAGTTTTTATACTTTAAAAAACCAATTTTATTCTCTCTCATGTAAACAATCAAATACTTCAGAACTACACATAATCACTTACTAACTTTCTCATTCGTAGGTTCAAGTTACAGCTTCTGAGATTGTTGGACAGTTTGGTCATGACCTACTTGATGGAGTTTATGATGATGATGTAAGTACCATTTGTTAATTATAGTTTTTATGTAAGTAGTCATAAAATGCTAATATTTCGTATCTCTTGCCAATAAATTTAGCTACAGGATCCATCCAATCTACCTCTTGCTCTGAAAAATTTAGTTGGGAAGACATTTCAGCTTATGGTGTTAGTTGAAATTGACAACCTTTATGGTGGCAATGAAACATACCAGGTTGGAAAGATTTGGCCAGGAACAGAAGGGGTAAAGATAGATGACCTTGATGATTCAGAGGGACAAGGCAACCCATCTCAAATCATTTCCGGTGATCAGGTAGTTATTTTATCGTCTTTAAATCATAGATATCGTCTTTAAAAGTTTAATGAAATATTTTTATTTTAAATTACAGGAGCTTTTGTTGCTTACCAATAGCAGTGAAACATCTGCTTCTGATTTTGCTACTCCATCATCAAAGAGGGTTAGAGAAAACGATGAAGGAAACTCAACCAATAAGAAGATCGTGGCTAAGTCAGTCATGTTTGAAAAACCATATGAGAAGGTGATGAAACTGAAGGCAGTAAAATTGGAGAAAATTGAGGAACAGAAGGGAGTGAAGATTGTGAAAACGAAAGGTTGAAAACCAAATGAGGATCTCCCTCATGAGGTGGATAATGGAGATACCAACGAATCAGACTATGCAGCGAAATGAGTCGCTACAAATCAAGTGTCAAGTGGAGGATGTTGGCCTAATAAAACTGTGGGCAGATTTTAGACTTAAGTTAGGGTTGGTGATATGTTACGGTTTTGACTCACTTTGACCCCGTTTATTTGATAGTTTTGTAGTTGTTTGAGTCCTTTTCAGGTTATAATAAGAGGCTAGGAAGCTAAAAGCAAGGATTGGAACAGCAGGAGCAATCAGAGCAGAAAGGAGTTGAATTGGAATCTTTCCATATTTTTCTCTACTTGTATGCTATTTAACCTAGGGTTTTTAGGAGAGATAAGATACCTTTTCTTTTGGTTTTTGAGCGACGCTTTTGTGAGAGGGAGAAGAGCGGCTACCTTGTGAAGCATTCTCTGAACCCTTTTTATTTTTATGTCATTGAATTTCTCATCTTTTGCTATGATTCATTTCTCTATGTCTGAGTAGTTTTCTTTGCTAGATTAGGGGTTTCAAAAGGGGTTTCATGGGTTAGCAACAGAACACAAATAGGGCTTTATATAATCGATTGTCTTCACTATTGTTAGACTTAATGCTTAGGTTGATTTGATCACCCAATCTATGATTCTAGGTTTATCTATTCATCAAAAGTGTAATAGGTTGCTAGAAAAGACATTAGTGGGCAAATTATCCTAGACCTGCGAAAGTTGATGTGTAGGTGATTTGTGAACTTATCATTCCTGTTCTTTAATGCTTGTCTGCGATTCTGGACTCAAACGACAGTTTAGGGTTTATGGACCGCCGAGCATGTGCTCCGGATGTCTGAGCACGTGCTCCGCGTTTCCGCACAGAATCGATCAGATAGAGTTATTGATACCACGACAGTGGATCAGTTTATATTTATGTTTGAGTTCTAGACTGGTACTTAATCTATGCCCTGAATAGTTGTTTAGTTGCTATCTCTGAAATTCCCGAGAATTACCCCTGATCTAGTGTTTTGCTTATTGCCTTTTTATACCGTTTTAATCGCGTTACTGTTACCAAACAAACCCAACTTTGAATTGTCTTAGCTTGAAATTGAACCAATAGAACCATAGAGTAAAACTTGGTCTTCGTGGGATTCGACCCCTAAGTACTACTTCTTTGCTGTGCACTTGCAGTAGGAAAATAGGGTTTAAAACTCTGTGTATCAAGTTTTTGGCGCCGTTGCCGGGGACCAAATTTTTACCTTTGGTTTTCGGCGAAATTACTAGACTAAGACCTTACTGATTTGTCTTTCTGCTTCTTCTTTGCGTGTGTTTCAGGTGCATGTCAAGAAGATCTATAAGAAGAAACAGCACCGAAGAACTAGTTGCTTTGTCAGCCGCAGAGCTCTCTTTGGCAGAAAGAACAAACTACAGGAACAGAAAGTTTCAATCCGTCAACATGGGTGACAACAGAAACAATAAGGATATGGCTGCCGAGTTGCAGCAACTTCGACAACAGTTGGGGCAGTTGCTCCATGCTCAACACGAAAGAGCCGCGCCGCCAGAACCGTCCATTGGGGACAAGGACAACCCGCATGTGTTCTACACCAACCGATCGGCTATTGTTCCTCCCACCATCCCGAGACAAGATTTTGAGATCAAGCCACAGATGATCTCTCTAGTGAAGCAGCACCTATTTCACGGTCTCCCAGCTGAGATTCCGATGGACCACATCGAGAATTTTGAGGAGATATGTAGCACCACTGGTTCAAATGGGATACCGTCAGACTTTCTGAAGTGCAAGCTCTTTGATAGAGCTTCACGTTGGTTGAAGTCATTGCCACCTGGGTCTCTGACATCATGGGAACAATGTAGATCTGCGTTTCTGGACCATTTCTACACCAAGGCTAAGACCGCTGCCCTGAGGAACAAGATTTCATCGTTCCAACAGCACACTGGAGAAGCCTTCTGCGAGGCTTGGGAGAGGTACAAAGAGTACCGTAGAGAGTGTCCGCACCATGGATTCAGTGATGAACAGATTCTGGGCATTTTCTATGATGGAGTTAACTGGGACTACAGAAACGCTCTCAACTCGGCCAGCAATGGGGATTTTATGACAAAGTCTAAGGAAGGAGCATATCAGTTGATTGAGAACCTAGCTGCAAGCTCCAGCAACAAGGCTCCTGAGTATGACAGGTCCGTGAAGGTCAACAGTGTCGATACGCAAAAGATTGACGAGTTGACAGCCAAGGTGAACCTTCTTCTGAAGGGGAGCCAGAAAACTGTCCATTTTGTCGATGAGACCGGAGACATGCCGCTAGCTCAGGAGATTTGTGATGGAGAGGATGAAACGATGGAGGTTAATTATGTGAGTGGGCAAGGTTTTGTGCAGAACAGGGGTTTCAACCCGAACTACAGAAGCCATCCGAATTTGTCCTATAGAAGCACCAACGTGGAGAATCCTCAGGATCAGGTGTATCCGCAGCAAGGAGCTCAGAATCAGATGGGTTATCAGAAAACCTTCTCAAACAACTTCCAAGGCAAACAGTTTGTGCCCACTCAAAACCGTTTCCAAGGGGGGAACCAGCAGGCATATACAAGCGCTCAGCAAGCACCGCCTTTCACCAACCAGCAGTTGGGATCTTCACCTGCTAGCAGCTCTCAGGATGAGCTGAAAAACATGATGCAACAACTCTTGGTGAATCAACAAAAAGCTTCAGTGGAAATCAACGCTAAGGTCGATACCATGTACAATGACCTTAATGGGAAGTATGAGGCAGTAATGTCACATGTGAAGAAGCTTGATGTTCAGGTTGCACAGACTGCTGAAGCCGTGAAAAGAACTCCTGGGACTCTGCCCGGAAAAGGGGAAGCAAACCCGCGGAACGAGTATGTCAATGCGATTGAGCTAAGGGGAGGAAAGAAGTTACCCCCTAGAGAAGCACCATCCGCTAGGCTTGACAAGGGCAAGGGTATTGCTGAAGAATACCTTCCTCAACATGCTGCTGAGACTCCACCGTTGAGTCAAAAAGAAGCCGAAGCATCCGGCGAGCATGTGCTCCCACCCAGCGAGCACGTGCTCCCGACTCCCGATCAGACCGTTCCTACTGAGGTACCTCCTGCACGCGTGTACACCCCTAGGGTTCCTTACCCTGTTCCTCCTAAGAAATCTCGCAAGGATTTGGAGGATGCAAAGTGCAAGGAGATGTTGAGAGAATTGACGGTAAAACTACCCCTAGCTGATGCTGTTCAGATGATACCTGCTTTGAAGAGATATGTGAAAGGGTTAGTTTCTGGGAGAGTGTCAGAGGAAGAGAACGTGATGATGGTTTCAAGAGAGTGCAGTGCTGTGCTGCAAAACAAAGTGCTAAAGAAGAGAGATGATCCAGGGCGATTTGTCTTATCCGTGAGAATCGGTAAAACGATTTTTGCAAACTCCCTCTGTGATCTAGGTTCCAGTGTGAACCTTATGCCATATTCAGTGGCTAAAAGGCTGGGATACACGAAGTTCAAGTCTACACGGATTTCGTTAGTATTCGCGGATAGATCCACCAAGCGCCCCATAGGAGTGTTGGAGGATTTACATGTCCAGATAGGGGACACGCTTATACCAGCAGACTTTGTGGTTCTGGAACTTGAAGAAGAACCACGTGACCCCCTGATCTTGGGTAGATCATTCTTATGCACAGCTGGTGGATTATAGATGTGCAAGGGGGAGCGATCGATCTCCAGCTGGGGGATATGATCGCAAGGTTTGAGATGAATAAGCTGCTCAAGAAACCTATGATAGATGGTCAGACTTTTGTGGTTGATGATGGTTCAGAGGTTGCACATGAGGTTACCGATGAAGTTCTCACTCTCGACCCGTTGGAGGTTGCCTTGACGAAGACAGAGGGTAAGTATGGATTCTTGAATAAGGAAACCGACGGTTTTACACGCATTTTGGATGCAGGTACACGGTTCCAGCAACTGGTAGCTTACGCCAGCCTAGACGATGAGAACCAATCAGGAGAGGAATCCGCCGAGGGAGCACCTGCTCCGGATTCCGGAGCACATGCTCCGGTAAAGTCAGCGGACGGTCCTTGGAGCGAGTTAAGAGCTCCCAAGGTAGAGCTAAAACCACTTCCAGCCGGGCTAAGGTACGCGTTCCTAGGTCCTAACTCTACATACCCCGTGATAGTGAACTCTGAACTAAACAATGTAGAGACCGCTTTGCTCCTTTGTGAACTTAGGAAGTATAGAAATGCTCTAGGGTATTCACTAGATGACATCCCAGGAATCTCACCAGATCTTTGCATGCATAGGATACATCTAGAAGATGAATCAATGACTTCGGTAGAACATCAGAGGAGGTTGAACCCGAATCTAAAGGATGTTGTTAAGAAAGAGATAATGAAACTTCTAGATGCGGGTGTAATTTATGCTATTTCTGATAGTTCCTGGATTAGTCCAGTTCATGTAGTCCCTAAGAAAGGTGGAATTACAGTGGTTAAGAATGATAAGGATGAGTTGATTCCTACTAGGACAGTTACGGGACATCGCATGTGCATAGACTATAGAAAACTTAATGCTGCGACCCGTAAGGATCATTTTCCTTTGCCGTTTATTGATCAAATGCTTGAGAGATTGGCTAACCATCCTTACTACTGTTTCTTAGATGGCTATTCAGGTTTCTTTCAGATCCCAATCCATCCCGACGATCAAGAGAAGACCACATTCACATGTCCTTACGGCACCTTTGCTTACCGCAGAATGCCGTTTGGCTTGTGCAATGCACCAGCGACCTTCCAACGATGCATGATGTCCATTTTCACTGACCTGATTGAGGATATAATGGAAGTTTTCATGGACGATTTCTCCGTCTATGGGAGCTCCTTTTCCGTTTGTTTGTCTAATTTGTGCAGGGTGTTGCAGCGGTGTGAAGACAAACATCTGGTGCTGAATTGGGAGAAATGCCACTTCATGGTCAGAGATGGGATAGTGCTGGGACACAAGATTTCTGAAAAGGGGATTGAGGTTGACAAAGCCAAGGTTGAGGTGATGATGAGTTTACAACCGCCTAATTCGGTAAAAGGGATCCGCAGTTTCCTTGGCCACGCCGGTTTCTACAGACGGTTCATTAAGGATTTCTCCAAGATAGCAAGACCACTTACCCAGCTGTTGTGTAAGGAAGTGAAGTTTGATTTCGATTCTGCTTGCTTGGAAGCCTTTCACACGATCAAAGGAGCTTTGGTTAGCGCTCCGATTGTGCAACCGCCTGATTGGGACCTTCCCTTTGAGGTCATGACTGATGCGAGTGATTATGCCGTGGGAGCAGTTCTGGGACAGAGAAAAGACAAGAAGCTGCACGTGATATACTATGCCAGCCGCACCTTGGATGAGGCTCAGTGCAAGTACGCTACAACCGAGAAAGAACTTTTAGCGGTTGTGTTTGCTTTTGAGAAGTTCCGATCATACCTTGTTGGTTCCAAAGTGGTTGTTCACACTGATCATGCAGCATTGAGGTATCTACTGACCAAGAAGGATGCAAAACCAAGGCTACTCCGTTGGATTTTGTTGCTTCAAGAGTTTGACTTGGAGATTAAAGACAAGAAGGGTATTGAGAACGGAGTTGCAGATCACTTGTCAAGAATGAGGATAGAAGAAGAGCTACCCTTGGATGATAGCCTTCCTGAAGAACATGTTTACTCGATCGGCATCTTTGATCCCGCCGAGCACATGCTCCGCCTGGGAGCACATGCTCCGAAAACCCCGTGCAAGGCAATCGATACCAACAAACAGCCGAGTTTTCCTTGGTTTGGAGAGTATGCAAACTACCTAGCAGTAGAGAAAGAACCTACTGAGTTTTTGGGGAACAAGAAGAAGAAGTTCCTAAAAGACATAAGGCGGTATTTTTGGGATGAGCCTTACCTCTATAGGCATTGCTCGGATGGTGTTTTCAGGAGGTGTGTGACAGAGGAGGAGGTTCCTAGAGTCTTGTTTCATTGCCATAGCTCACCCTATGCTGGACACTTTGCTACTTTCAAAACCGTGTCCAAAGCTCTTCAAGCGGGTTATTGGTGGCCTACCATGTTCAGAGATGCGCAGCGGTTCGTGTCTTCTTACGACACATGTCAGAGACAAGGGAACATCAGCAGGAGGAATGAAATGCCTCAGAATTTCATCTTGGAGGTTGAG
>NC_025700.1:14351205-14402203 GCF_000633955.1 Camelina sativa
GAAGATAAGAAGAGGAGAGTGATTAGAGGTTGTGGACATCAATGAGTCCACTCTCCCTTACCATTTTGTGCGATATCGTGCATCTCTTTCGAAGTAATGGTAACTCCTAAACACTCTATAGCTCCACCATTAAAACAGCCTTTTATCTACCAAGCCTCGATTTCAATAGCTTAATGCCCTTAATGAGAAGCTCATGCCAATTTTAATTGAATGTAAAGAGTCTTTGTCTGGAAATTGATCTTTTTCTGGGTTTGATTGCCAATTATGGTTCTGGTTTTGGAGATGTTTGCTGGAGAATTTTATCGGTATAGCTTGTTTTAACACATGTGGTCTGCAGGTCATGGTCTACTCACGGTTTCTGAGATTTTTGCGAGTTCCCACCTTGGCTCTCTTGGCGCTTGGTTTGAGTTTGTTTGAGGACAAACAAAGATCTAAGTCCCGGGGAGTTGATATGTTACGGTTTTGACTCACTTTCACCCGTTTATTTGATAGTTTTGTAGTTGTTTGAGTCCTTTTCAGGTTATAATAAGAGGCTAGGAAGCTAAAAGCAAGGATTGGAAGAGCATGAGCAATCGGAGCAGAAAGGAGTTGAATTGGAGCAGAAAAGCTGATTTTAGACCTAGGAGCACATGCTCCCGATTTCCGAGCACATGCGCCCAACTCTACGGTTTCATGACGACACGTGGCAAGCATCTAGGCGCCGATTCCCTGCCTAATTCCCCTTATTTTAGGCGATCCTTTGTGAGAGAAAGAGGGCTGAGATCGCTTTCTAATAGGGAGATTTTAGGCGATACTTGTATGCTATTTAACCTAGGGTTTTTAGGAGAGATAAGATACATTTTCTTTTGGTTTTTGAGCGATGCTTTTGTGAGAGGGAGAAGAGCGGCTACCTTGTGAAGCATTCTCTGAACCCTTTTTATTTTTATGTCATTGAATTTCTCATCTTTTGCTATGATTCATTTCTCTATGTCTGAGTAGTTTTCTTTGCTAGATTAGGGGTTTCAAAAGGGGTTTCATGGGTTAGCAACAGAACACAAATAGGGCTTTATATAATCGATTGTCTTCACTATTGTTAGACTTAATGCTTAGGTTGATTTGATCACCCAATCTATGATTCTAGGTTTATCTATTCATCAAAAGTGTAATAGGTTGCTAGAAAAGACATTAGTGGGCAAATTATCCTAGACCTGCGAAAGTTGATGTGTAGGTGATTTGTGAACTTATCATTCCTGTTCTTTAATGCTTGTCTGCGATTCTGGGCTCAAACGACAGTTTAGGGTTTATGGACCGCCGAGCATGTGCTCCGGATGTCTGAGCATGTGCTCCGCGTTTCCGCACAGAATCGATCAGATAGAGTTATTGATACCACGACAGTGGATCAGTTTATATTTATGTTTGAGTTCTAGACTGGTACTTAATCTATGCCCTGAATAGTTGTTTAGTTGCTATCTCTGAAATTCCCGAGAATTACCCCTGATCTAGTGTTTTGCTTATTGCCTTTTTATACCGTTTTAATCGCGTTACTGTTACCAAACAAACCCAACTTTGAATTGTCTTAGCTTGAAATTGAACCAATAGAACCATAGAGTAAAACTTGGTCTTCGTGGGATTCGACCCCTAAGTACTACTTCTTTGTTGTGCACTTGCAGTAGGAAAATAGGATTTAAAACTCTGTGTATCAGTTGGCTTTTAATTTTTTTATTTTCCAATAAACTACGTTAACTATGGATAACATTAGTAGAATTCTCTTCTATTATGTTTTACTTAGTAATTTGTAGAACGCATTTGTATTTTGTTTATAAAGGCAACATCATATCAATAAAAAACCACTATTCCCGCCATATATTGAATCATTAGACTATACACTGACCTGTTAATCTTTGCTGATTCAACAAAATCTCCAACCAATTTTCTCCTACTGTTGTCATGTTAAAGAAAAACATTATGTTAATCACAGGGGAAAAAAAAAGAATATGACTAAGTAGATCATAAACAAAAATGAGACTGATTTCATGATGATATAACTCAGCTACGCGAATGAATTCTGTTAAGAAATCTAAATCTTATAACATTATTTGTTACAAGTAATCATTTTATTCCTATTTTTAAGGTAGCAACAAGCATGTGTTTAGGAAATTATGATTAGGTTGTTAAGATAGTAACCATTTTAACATATATTATATAGATCTAACCCGTATTAAGGATACCAGATGGAGATCATATGAACTAGATACTCAACATTCTTTTCATGATTTGTTATTTTGTTCCCTAAAAAAAAGCGTCATAACAAAGGTAGAGTATTTGAGATATCTGGGATACTTTATAGGTCTTATAGTAACTTGGTGCAAATGTTTTACAATATGAAGAAGAGGAAAGCACCGTCGAGTGAACAATGCAAACAGAATCCGGGAGAGATGATGGACAAGGATACGTCAAAAACTAACCCAGAGAAGACCAACCCCCAACTGCAGTCTACCCATACATCCACTACAATACCTAATAGAAACGTTTTTGAAAGAATATTACAGGATTTAACTAACCTGCCGATCGGTTCAATAGGGTCTGCTCCAGCTTCTTTATGTAGCACTGTATCTACTAAAACTACCTGCAGTCCACTGATACCAGGTACTAATCAGATTTATACACGGATATCAAATTATTATATATTACTGTTAGGTGCTACTTTTATTACAATTACTATTAGGACTACATTGATCATCTATTATTTTTAGGTCATTCTGGGAAAAACAACGTTCATATCAGACTTATTCGAATTTTGGGGAATTATTAGAAACGAGTACACCAATAGATAAGTACACATAGAAAAGGAATTGCTTACCTCAGTATATAAGTCATTCACAACCAGCTAATGACCCGTGCAATGCTTCCCATAGAACAGACTATGCCACCATTAAGTCTCTTACAGAATCACAGCAGGCGCATTACCATGACTTATCTGAGGGTAAGAATATTATCAATCATGCATCTTATACTATTTGTAAGACATAAGAAATTGTATTAATAAATCAATTTGTTTATATAAATTACAGAAGAACAAGATGAACAAGTTTACGATTGTTCAAGTGCCGAGGAAGATTACGCTGAAGATTCTGACCCAGAAGTAGATGACTCTGACGTTGAAGTAGATGATGCAGAAGTGTTGGCTGAAGTTAAGAAAAAGCTGCACTACTTAAACATTATTAAGAATGATTTCCAAAAGTTTTTTTGGAGATGTCGTCTCATGTAAGGCATAACCTGCAAATAAGAAAACAGGTAAGTAGAAAATACACGTATAACAAATTTTAGGCATTTTGATGTTGTAATAGAATAACATGTATAAAAGGAATTGTTCATTATTTAACAAGTACAAAAAAAGACTCAGAATATCTAGACCATGGTGACCCAACATACGAATGTGATTATTGTGGAGCAATAATGTGGTACGATGAGCGAATTAACAAACAAAAGAATGCAAGGAAGCCTGTTTTCACTTTGTGTTGTGGCGAAGGACATGTCAAACTTCCATTTCTACAGAAAACACCAGAGTTGTTGGTCGCTTTACTCACTAACAATGATGAGCTAAGCAGACATTTTAGAGAAAATATCAGAGCTTATAACATGATTTTTTCATTTACTTCACTTGGTGGGAAAGTCGAGAAGTGTTGTGCACCAGGACGTGGACCTAATATGTTTCAACTACAAGGGGAGAACTATCACTTGATGGGTAGTATGCGGCCTGAGGATGGTGAACTCCCAAAGTTTCAACAATTGTACATTGTTGATACTGAAAATGAAGTTGATAATAGAGCAACAATTATGAAGTATGGTTTATTTCATTATCAGTAATTGCGTATTCAGTTCTATAATTTACAGACTTTTTGTGTCTAAATTATGTAATGTGTGTTTAACTAAGTTCACTTAATTTTGCAGCAAAGGAAAAGACACTGCAAAGTACAAGAAAAAACAGAAACTCAGAAGGGAACTAATCGAAAAGATTATGAAAATGTTGGATGATGTGAATCCATACGTCAACAAATTCAGATCAGGAAGAGACAGGTTCAATACAAATCCGCATGAAACTTTCCATATGAGGATAGTTAGTAGTCGTTATAAGGATGGGAGGACGTACAACATACCAACAGCATCTGAAGTAGCTGCGTTGATTCCTAGAGATTTCAATTTGGAAATGGATCATCGTGATATTGTTGTTCAAGCAAAATCTGGTGAACTACAAAGGATAAGTGAATTGCATATCTCTTATCTAGCATTACAATATCCCTTATTATTTCCTCATGGAGAGGATGGCTACAGGCTTGGAATTGAAAAAGGGCATTTAAAAGTGGGAAGGGTTAAGAGTAAAAAAGAAAGAAAACATATTAGCATGAGGCAGTTCTTTGCATTTCGAATTCAGGAGAGGAAAAATGAGTCAAGGACCTTTCTGCATTCTAGACGCTTATTCCAACAGTTCTTGGTTGATTCTTATACTGCCATCGAGAGCAACCGGCTTGGTTACATCAAATACAATCAAGCGAGTTTAAGGGCAGAGAATTATAACACAGTAAAGAAGGGCGTAGAATCTGGAAATGTAGATATGAATGAGCAAGGGAGGCAGTTTTTTTTACCAAAGTCATTCACTGGTGGTCCTAGATATATGCGAGAAAACTATTTAGATGCAATGGCTATATCTAAACACTTTGGATTTCCTGACCTTTTTATAACTTTCACATGTAATCCAAAGTGGCCAGAGCTAACTAGATTTTTTCAGGAGCGCAAATTGAATCCCGATGATAGACCAGACATCCTTTGTAGGGTTTTTAAGATGAAGCTCGATTCCCTTATGCATGATTTAACCAAACGACATATATTACGGAAGACGGTATCTGGTAATTCCTAAATTTTTGTAAATGTTTAATTTGTTTTACATCGTGAGATATGAAGATCGACATCTAATCTCTTTATATATTTATCCTATCTACAGCTATGTATACCATTGATTTCCAGAAAAGAGGTTTGCCACATGCGCATATACTGCTATTCATGGACCAAAAGCACAAATTTGCTAAGACAGAAGATATAGATAAAATCATATTTGCAGAAATTCCAGACAAGAATGAAGAAGCAGAGCTTTATGAGTTAGTGAAGGACATGATGATCCATGGACCCTGTGGTGCTGTTAATCCGAAATCACCATGTATGGAGAATAGGAAATGTACTAAATTCTTTCCTAAGAAGTATGCTGAGGAGACTACTGTCGATAAAGAAAGCTTTCCAGTGTACAGAAGAAGGGAGACAACTGATTATGTAGAAAAAAATGGATTCAAATGTGATAAGAGTTATGTTATCCCATACAATAAGAAGTTGTTGTTACGCTATAGAGCACACGTAAATGTCGAGTGGTGCAACCAAGCTGGATCAGTGAAGTATTTGTTTAAATACATTACAAAAGGTCAGGACCGTGTAACTGTTGTTGTATTGCCAAATATGCCAGAGGAAGATGAAGATGAATACCAAACTGGAGAGGTTCTAGGGAAAGAGAATAAGAAACCAGAGAATGAAATTAAAGATTATTTTAATTGCAGGTAGTTTTTCTAATTCAGCTAGGATTTTGTTTTGTCTTTAATATTAGAGTCTTAACAATTTGAAATGATGATCACATATGCTTTTCTTTTGTAAACCAGGTATGTGTCCGCATGTGAAGCAACATGGAGGATTTTTAAATTTAATATTCATTACCGGTCAACACCAGTTGTTAAACTAAGTTTCCATCTAGAGGGTGAACATCTGATTTATTTCAAGGGTGATGATGAGGCTGAAGCAATTATGCATCAAGATACCGTCGATAATTCCATGTTTCTAGCATGGATGGATCTTAACAAGGTTAGCTCTATTGCTAGGACGCTTACTTATCCAGAAATACCTAACAAGTTCACATATGATTCTAAAGAGAAACAGTTTAATCTAAGCCAAAGAGGTTTTGCAATCGGAAGAATAAATTATGTTCCTATGGCTATGGAGGATGGATTATTATTTGCGAGTTCTGTTGAATGAACAGAGGGGTCCCAGAAATTTTGATGAGATCAAGACTGTTAATGGAGTGGTTTATAAAGAATATAAAGATGCATGTTTTTCTTTGGGTTTGCTAGATGATGACCAAGAATACATAGACGATTTAGTTAGAACAGGCTATTGGGGTAGTGGAAGCTTGGTTAGGCAAGTTTTTGTTGTCATGCTTTCTTCGGCTATATTACTTAGGCCTGAATTAGTTTGGGCAAAGACATGGGAGTTGCAGTGTGAAGACATTCAATTCATTAGAAGGAAAGCAATAGACAGACCAGGTATTGTATTCCGCATTTAGGACATTTAAGTTTTGAGATATTCATCACATGAATTTATTTAGTAATCGTAAATTCTAATTTTGACGAATTTTAAACTTTTGTTTGCAGAGTTAGTTTTATCTGATGATGAGAAAAAGAAATTTGCGCTACAAGATATAGACATCAGACTTAAAAGAAATGGTAGTTCTCTTGCTAACTTTAAGTCAATGCCACAGCCACCTAGACGGATTATTAGTGACTCTAACGTGTTGATAGTTGACGAGAAAAACTATAACCGTGAGGATCAGGGAAAGAAACATGCGGGCTGGATAGAGCAGATGACTCCAGAACAGAAAAAAGTTTATTCAGAGATAATGGATGTTGTAATATCTAAGAGTGGTGGAGTCTTCTTTGTATACGGGTTAGGTGGTACTGGTAAAACATTTTTATGGAAAACACTATCTGTTGCATTAAGGAAAGACGGTGAGATTGTCTTAAATGTTGCATCCAGTGGTATAACATCACTTTTATTAGCAGGAGGTAGGACTGCTCATTCTAGATTTGGGACTCCATTAGTTTTGGATGAGCTTTCAACATGTAGAATGAAACCAAGTTCAGATTTAGGGAAATTGGTCAAAGAAGCTTCTCTAATAATCTGGGACGAAGCACCTATGATGAGTAAGTACTGTTTTGAGTCATTGGATAGAAGCTTGAAGGATGTAGTTGAAAATGGTCATAGCAAACCCTTTGGAGGAAAAGTTGTAGTTTTTGGAGGAGATTTCAGACAAGTTCTTCCATTCATAAATGGTGGTTCTAGGACAGAAATAGTTATGGCTACATTAAATTCATCATATATTTGGGATCATTGCAAAGTTCTAAAACTTACAAAGAATATGCGTCTGGCAAAGGATATAAGTGTTGAAAAGGCGAAGAAAATTAGAGAATTTTCAGAATGGATATTGGATGTCAGAGACGGTAAAATTGCAAAGCCAAATGATGGGGAAGCAGAAATAGAAATTCCTGAAGATTTGCTTATTACAAAAGCCACTAATCCTATAGAAGCTATAAGCAAATAGGTCTATGGTGATCCACAGTTTTTAAAAGAAAAGAATGATCCAAAGTTTTTCCAAGCTAGAGCTATACTAGCTCCAACAAATGAGGATGTCTATCAGATAAATGAGTATATGCTCGATCAAATGGAAGGTACGTTCTATATGATTCAGTCTGAATTTATCTCTTTGATGCTGAAAAAAATGATTAAACTATTGTAAATTTTCTTTGTAGGTGATGAGAGAATATATCTTAGTGCAGATAGTTTGGATCCTTCTGACAAAGAGTCCAAGAATAACCCCGTGTTCACTCCAGATTTCCTCAACAGTATCAAACTTTCAGGTTTGCCTAACCATAGGTTACGATTGAAGATTGGCTGTCCAGTAATGTTGCTAAGGAACATAGATCCTACCGGAGGTCTAATGAATGGAACAAGACTACAAATAACTCAAATGGCTGAATTTGTGATCGAGGCTAGAGTTATAACTGGGGATCGTGTAGGGGATAAAGTAGTCATTCCTAGGTTGTTGATAACACCATCAGATACCAGATTTTGATTGTAAGAAATCTCAGACTTTATTAATACGTTTCCGCGTTTGTTACAGGATTCGTTCATGAACAACCCGAAATAATGAATGAATCTTCCTCAAGTTTATGAGAAGTTTTTAAAGTGTTGGATGATCATGAACAACCCGAAATAACCTGAACAACCCGAAAGAAGACACATTTGGCTATCTCCTCTTTAATTTTAAACATTTGAAAGTTTTAGTTTTATTTTAAGACTTTAGATTGCATTTTAATGTTTCTGTTTCAAGAGATAATTTTTTATATTTGCAGTGATTTCTGGATTTATATTTATTCTGTTTAATGTTAATTTTGTTTAAATACACTGATCTAATTTTAATATAACTGCACACAAACAAATACCTACTTAATATAACCAAAAACAATCAAGAAAAATGATTCAGATATGTATCACAACTTACGTTTTTCATATTAGTAGTTTGCATATGTCCACGCTATCATTCAAAGGACCCAACCAAAAAAATTATGTCCTGCAAATAGATACATGTCAAAAAGGATCATATAATACCAAGCTAAAGGAGAGAAAGATGCGAAGCTAAATTTGTGTATATAGCGTGATTATAATAATATGATTGACTTACGAACGAATCAAGTTGTAGTGATTTTATTGTTAATTTCACAACGGTGCTATAGCAATTTAACTGGAAATTTAGAACGATTACTATAGATTCTAGGTGCGATTTGTAGAGAACAACTTGAACTAATTTCTGATTTGATTACATGGGTAAGAATCTTAATAAACCTAATTACTGATTATTGAAATTCAATAAACTAACCTCTATTGCAAATCCCAACTGGTTTCTCTCCTTATCCAGCCTCAACGGATTGCTTCGCTTGATTCGATTAGGTCTGATTTTTTGGAAAACAAATCAAAGATCTCGAATCAAAGGCTTGATTCGATTAGTTATCGTAGCTAGGAGACGAAGAGATTTTTTTTTTCTCTGAAAATGGTCTGAAGGAAAAAGGAAAAAAAATTAGAATAATAAGTTTAGGGTTTTTGGATGTGGGCTGTGGACTGGGCTTCCTTTATATTGTAGAGATATTGTATTATATAACTTAAAAACTGCTTAATGGATTGTCGATGGCCATTATTTTCATTTGGTTAAACAAGAAAAATATATAATGTATTAACTTTAAGATTACATTGATAATTAATCTAATTTACATGTTATACTTTTTGTTTTGAATTTGGTTATGATGACAATAATATCAATTAACTCCTAATACTTAATTACATTACATGCTTATTCTAATTTATATATAGTCCAACATATGTATTTTGTCTATATATTTTAAAAAACAAAATTCTAATAGTAAAATTATGTGTTTCAAATATCAATATACAATACCTTCCACCCAAAAAAAGCAATATACAACACTATATTATATAATAACCCAGATAATTATAATCATATAATTCCAAAAAAAAAAAAATTCCCCCGCGCTGTCAGCGCAGGTTATTATCTAGTTTTAGTGATATTTTTGGAAAAAAAAACTAAATTGTGGTATTTTTGGAATAAAAACCTATTTTAGTGGTATTTATGACAATTGCCTTTTTCATAACCTCTTTTATATTTTTATTTTTACTAAAACTAAAAATTCTTGATAATTGGCTTTAATTAAATTAACTCTATTAATAAAATGTTACTATCATCATAAATGGAACACTCTTAAGACTTGACATACATACGTATATAGACTTTTTAGTATAAGATAAGCTACCAAAATTAAAGATAAGCAACATATAATAAAAATTAAGGCAAGAAAGTAACGATTGAATATTCTAGTAAATTGTATCCAGATCCACGAACATATAAAAAAAAAAACTGAGAAGAAGAATCGCCAACCCAATTCATAGTGTTAATGGGCTATTGTATAAAGCCCGGAAAGTCCATTACAAAATGGACAAAAAATAAGCCCATTAGAATATAAAAACTAGGTTTTCGCAGGTTTTATATCTTTATCACTATATAAGGTCTCTCTTCAACAAATCTCTCAACTCTTCTGCAGCCGATTCTTCTATTAGCCGCCATGGTAATTGCTTGAAGCACCTCACTCAATCTCTCTCTACTCTCGTAGATTTAACCTAGAAAATCGCCTTTGTCTAATCTTCTTTATCTTGCCTTTTGCTAATTTCGCAGGTGAAGTACTCTCAAGAACCCGACAACCAGACCAAGTGTAAGTTCCTTTGATGACCATTTCGTTATCTCGAATTCGTTCTGCTTTGTATCCGATTGTATGTAATGAGCTTTGTGGTTATATTTTGTTTTTGATTTTGGCAGCTTGCAAGGCTAGAGGATCCGATCTTAGGGTTCACTTCAAGGTATGTGTAGCTCGTAATTACATTTTCCGATGTGGTTTAGATTTATGGGTTTTAGGAGATTGGAGTTTTTAAGGTTTAACCTGATTGAGAAAAAGCAGAGTTCTGTTGCAATTTACAGATCTCACGTATACTTCAGGGAAATTGAATTGGTCATCGTGATTGGGTGAATCTGTGTTTATTTTTCTCATAACTATTGAGGTTCAGTACATGATGGTACATTGATATTAGCTTTATCATTTCGTATTTTGAAGCTTTTCAACTTTAGGGTTTTTTTTTGGGGGTTACTAAGTATTGAAACCTGATTAAAAAAGCAGGGCTTTGTTGCCTATTTCTGTGAATGAAGCTCTCGTATATATCAGGGAAATTACGGGCATTGTTCTTGGGTGAACCTATGTAGATTTTGTTAGTGACTAATGGTTCAGTAAATGATGCCACATTTTATAAGACTGTTGGTTTTGGATTTGTTGATTGGTTGCTCATTGTGTTTTTGTTTTGTATTGGATTGTGTGGAACAGAACACGAGGGAAACAGCGCACGCCATCAGGAAGCTACCATTGATCAAGGCCAAGAGGTACCTTGAGGATGTGATAGCTCACAAGCAAGCAATTCCTTTCACACGTTTCTGCAGAGGTGTTGGGAGAACTGCTCAAGCTAAGAACAGGCATTCTAATGGTCAAGGACGTTGGCCCGCCAAGTCTGCTCAGTTTGTTCTTGATTTGCTCAAGAACGCTGAGAGCAATGCTGAGGTGAGGATAACAATCTTCTACTGAGCAAGATTTGGTTCTCTGCCATTTTGCTAATGAGCAAGATTTGACTTTGACTTTTCAGGTGAAAGGTTTGGATGTTGATGCCCTCTTCATCTCACACATCCAAGTGAACCAGGCCGCAAAGCAAAGGAGAAGGACTTACCGTGCTCATGGAAGAATCAACCGTAAGTTTTGTGATATTGTTGTAAATTACTTAGCTTCTTGATTTTTCTTTTAATGAATCATTGGGTCTTTCTTGGTTGCAGCTTACATGTCCAACCCATGCCACATTGAGTTGATTTTGTCAGAGAAGGAAGAGCCTGTCAAGAAAGAGGTAATAATTTTTAATCTCATTTGTAATTCTGGCATTGTGTTAATAACAGCAATACTCATTTCGTAATTTTTTTTTTTTTGATAATTGTAGCCGGAGACTCAGTTGGCAGCCAAGTCCAAGAAGTCAGCAGCTTAAGCTTTCTTCGTTTTATTTCTGTCCTTTGTGCTCATTGAAGAGATTTTGTTCCCTTTTTATTTTAGCTCGGATCGTTTTGTAAGACAACGGATAGTTTTTTCTTGAAGATTTTCGCTTAATGGTTATGACATCATTTATCATGTTTCGTATTTAGTAGTAATCAAATATAATCTAAATAATTCTTCAAGTGAACAAAAAAAATTCTGCGAACATAAGTGCTGAAAACAAAAGAGATCTGTACATTTTCTGACTTAGTCTTTGTGGGAAACATGAGTTCTCTCATTGTCGTGTATTCTCATTCTCAATGGCTCGGACGATTGGGTCGTTCTCTAAGTCCAAGTCATCATCTTCATCTTCGAACTCATCCAGCTCACTGATCATTGTCTGTTTTGTTTTCTTCCTTGACTCTCTCCTATGCTTCTTCGGGACTAGCCGTGGTTCAGCATGTTTCACACCCATGTCTCCCACCTTGTACCTATTTCAGGGATTCCCTAGTTAAAACGACATTGTGGGAAAATAACCAATCTCAAAATATAAGTTTCAGGAGAATCCCAATAATACCTAACATCATCTTCCCTTTTGGTTCCAAAAGTCCTAAGCTGAAACTCCTCCCTGATTCTGATCTCATCAAGCAGTTGCAAGTAGTAAGGATACCTTTCCCAATCACCTTTCACAACACATCCTGGTTCCCCAATATGCAAGCAATCTCTAAATCCACATTTTCCACCCTCAATCTTGTTCCGTATCTAAGGAAACAGTTCAAAAGACAACACATCGTCACAGTTGGTCAATAAGGGAAATGGGAACAAGCCAATGGGTACAAAGTGCAAACCTCAGGGAAACAGTGTGCAAGTGACTGCTTTGTTACTTTCAGCAAACTAGGTTGGTTAAAGCCAGGAGTATCAGCGAGATAACCACCTTCAGAAACCGGCAGTAGCGACACGTTCCGTGTTGTATGTTTACCCCTACCACTTCTAGAAGAAACTTCCCCTACTCGTTGATCATCAAACCATTTATTACCTAACATCTGAATATCAAAAAGTGTCAATTCATGAGATGGTAAAGTAAAAGTTAAGCTCTAGAATGAAAGAAACTTACAGGCTCAAACCAATTCTCATCTTCCACCTCACCACCACCATGGTTACTTCTCAATATGTTGATTAAGCTTGACTTCCCAACACCACTCGGTCCAACAATCACAGAAGTCTGATTCCTCAGGATAAACGCAATCTCATCAAGTCCCTCTTTAGTTCCCACACTACAAAACAATGGCTCATAGTTCCAACCACGCAATCTTATCTTCCAAGATTCCAATTCCTGTTAACAAGTTCATGATTCTAATCAATCCCTGAAGCAAACAAGTAGTGAACTAATGCAATCTCTAATTCCTCCTTTACCTCTTGACTGATGAGTTCAGTTTTGTTCAAAGCAAGTGTGAGTGGAATACGAGTAGATTCAGCTTCCACCAAGAACCTAGTGAGTGTAAACGGCTCCAGCTTCGGCTGATCCAGAGAGAAAAGCACAAGTAAATGATCAACGTTCGCAACCGGTGGATCCAAAATCTCAGAGCGGCGATGAAACACATTCTCAATCATTCCTCTTCGATCAACCCAATCAATAGATCCAACAAGAACCTTATCCCCAACCAAAACTCTCCTCCGTATCTTCTTCAACACCGCTCTCACAACACAAAGCAACTCAACACCAGTCTTAGACGAATCATCATCATCATCACCGCTCTTCACAGAACCAGCTACATCTTGAACAATGACGCGCATAAAGTTCGCTTGAGCTGTTGCAACGGTACCGATAGCTTGAGACTCCAAGAGCGAAGGTTTGTGCTCCGGCGAGAGAACCGGCGATAGAGAGGAGGAGTAGTTTTTAGTACCGATATGTTTCGCTCTGAGCAAATTCTTGCTCGGTTGGGGTTTTCTCGAGACATCAGGATTATCTCGTCTCGCTGAAAGAGGACAGAAGCTGCGGCGGATTCCGATTCCGACTTGAACTCCATATCTGTCGGGAAAAAACGCCGCGCGACGGAGGAACGGAGAAGAGTGACGGAGGAGTGAAATCGACGATGTCTGCATAAGAAAATTCTAGAAGAATCCAAAGACTGTCTAGAGAAGAGAGAGCAATGAAGATTTTGGGTGTGATATGAAGAAGATTTTGAGCTATGGGCTTATGGTAAGTGCTATGGGCCCAAAGTTATGGGCGTATATATATAATGAATCGTAAAAGCGTGGGGAAGACGTGATCATTCAAAGTTTTAAACCCTAATTTCCCATTTGAAGACGGATGAATGGTGATGTTCAATCTTCTTCCGGAGGATTTGGGAGAGGATATACTATCTAGGGTTCCGATAATATTTTAGGAGCAGTGAGATCTACTTGCAAACGATGACAATTACAGAGATGAAGTCCATGGACCGTGATCGTGGTTTGGAACCGTATTTGGGATAAACCAGGTTGATTCAATTATCTCGGATACGATAACAACCGGAACCACAAAATATTTGGGGTATTGGATGATATTTACGATATTAACTTATTAAGTCTAACCAACCTTCGGAGGGTTTTTATATTATTCTCGAGAAACATTGAAATTTTTGGTCATCATTGAAGGGAGATACATATTTTAATGTTGCTCCAAGAGTGATATTTGGACTGCGTTTCCCTCTGTTATTTCTAGCTGCTAGTTTTGAATATATGTGGTTCTATCTCATGGGGTAGACTCTATCCGATAGAGATATGGGTGAGATTGGACCCACAATGAAGTCTTGTGGAGAAACTTCTTAACGATTGCTACTATACTCGGTTATAGTAATATTTTCCTTGGGAAATTTTTCATTGACCAAGAGAAGAAACTGGCTGTGGTTTTCTATGTTGTAAATTTTGTTAATGGATCCTTTACACAACAAAGCTCTCATCATTGGATAGACTGGACATTCGAGAATAGTGGATCTCATAGTAGATCTCAGGCCGTATCTTTAAGATCTTGTGTGCGCGTATATATGCTCAAGTTTAGATATTAGAGAATATTGTTTATTACAACTTATGTTAAATTTGGGCTTATCTTGAGCTTCTAACTAAAAACCAATTGGCAATTAGTAGATTGACCATAACCCTTTATATATTAATGATAATCTTTTCAAACTTCAGATGTGGGACTTGGATTGCATCACAACAATCTCCCCTTCAAACCAAGGACCACATGTGGAATATTAACACGCCTCCTCGAGATGATAACTCCATCTCGAACCGATCACATTTGGACTGATAATAAACCCCTTCTTGGGCCCCCATTACTCGGGTTAACAAGAGGCATGTCCGTATCCACTTTTCTAGGTTCACCAGAATTTTAACCTTGGGCTCTGATACCATGTTAAATTTGGGCTTATCTTGGGCTTCTAACTAAAAACCAATTGTCAATTAGTAGATTGACCCTAACCCTTTTTATATTAATGATAACCTTTTCAAACTTCAAATGTGGGACTTGGATTGCATCACAACAACTTATTCACAAATGCCCCTTTTATTTTGGGCTTCTCCCGTCTGCCACACGCTCACTCATGAAAGACCTCTTTACCTTCCTTTAGATATGTCTGAAAAAATAAACAGAAACAATTTAAAATAAGAAAAATAAAGAAAAATAATTTTTGGTTATTACTTCGTAAAACGCAACCCGTTCGATTTCTCTTTTCATAGATCTTTGTTTCTTCGCCTCTGTCGCCATAATTCTCTTTCTTCTTCGTATATTCTTTGTCGCCGGAACTCAATATCAGTGTGATGATGAATTACTTCTTACAGTCACTTCTACGGCCGAATCCTCCGCTTCTTCCACCTCTAATCGCCACAGGGGAAGCCCCCCTCTACCTCCTGCGACCGCCACAGGGGAAGCCCCGGAGACTCGTTCCGATGTTGAGAACCCCGAGGCTAGGTATGAAATTGTCTCAAATTGCCCTACATCCTTTTATTTTGTGGTTCTATTGTGTTTACCATTACTTTCTTTCATTTCAGTGGTGACATTGACTTACTAGATGCCAATCTTAGTAAGGGAGAGATGTCCGCCGCCGCCGGACGCAGATAACTCTGTTGTCCAACCACTCTCCCTTTTCTTCTGCTTTTCCTGGTTTTTGGTGTTCGTTACGTTGAAAACCATTCTGAAAGACATGAATTTCTTTGATGTCCATCTATACTGGTTTTGTTTGGTATCTTTTAGGTAGACTATATTTTGAAATGTATTTTATGTCCACCAAATTAGTCTACTATCCAATAATCCCATTATCCAACTGATGTGATAGACACAACCTATATGTTGTCCATCTATATTGTGTATCAGAATTTAACTTCTAAGTACATGTGATGTAGATGATGGACAATTTAAAGTGTCTTATCTAATCTTGTTTCTTTTCCGGACAGGGGTGATGAAGATGTTGCCGTTCCTCCCCATTGCAAGCCTTGCGAGACTCATCAACGAATCTGGCCTTCTCGGAGGACACGAACCAACAACAAAGGTAGTTTTGTCCATCTTTTGCTGTTTTCTCGTTTTTTTAATGGAGCATCTCCGGTTCGCCAACAGTTTTCCTTATTGCAGTTCTCCTAACGAAGCAGACCCTGCTGGCATTGTTGATCCATTGATAGACCATAGTCCCTATACAATGTATATGTCTATCCAAACTTTTTGTCCATTACACTGTTTTTATGTTTTGTCCTAAGACCAGAAAACCTTCTCCCCATTGCAGGTCGGCAGAGGTCTCAGAGGCAGCTAATGTCCAGCCATCTTCATATTGCAAGTCTCCCAACGAAGCAGACCCTTCTCTTATGTGGGATCCATTAATGGACAACAGTCTGAATTCAAGGTACATGTCCACCCAATCTTTGTCTACCCGAACATGTTTGTGAATTAAACAGTATTTATGTTCTTCCCATTGCAGGTCGGCCGATATCTCAGAGACTGCTAATATCCAGCCATCTNGATAATAAACCCCTTCTTGGGCCCCCATTACTCGGGTTAACAAGAGGCATGTCCGTATCCACTTTTCTAGGTTCACCAGAATTTTAACCTTGGGCTCTGATACCATGTTAAATTTGGGCTTATCTTGGGCTTCTAACTAAAAACCAATTGTCAATTAGTAGATTGACCCTAACCCTTTTTATATTAATGATAACCTTTTCAAACTTCAAATGTGGGACTTGGATTGCATCACAACAACTTATTCACAAATGCCCCTTTTATTTTGGGCTTCTCCCGTCTGCCACACGCTCACTCATGAAAGACCTCTTTACCTTCCTTTAGATATGTCTGAAAAAATAAACAGAAACAATTTAAAATAAGAAAAATAAAGAAAAATAATTTTTGGTTATTACTTCGTAAAACGCAACCCGTTCGATTTCTCTTTTCATAGATCTTTGTTTCTTCGCCTCTGTCGCCATAATTCTCTTTCTTCTTCGTATATTCTTTGTCGCCGGAACTCAATATCAGTGTGATGATGAATTACTTCTTACAGTCACTTCTACGGCCGAATCCTCCGCTTCTTCCACCTCTAATCGCCACAGGGGAAGCCCCCCTCTACCTCCTGCGACCGCCACAGGGGAAGCCCCGGAGACTCGTTCCGATGTTGAGAACCCCGAGGCTAGGTATGAAATTGTCTCAAATTGCCCTACATCCTTTTATTTTGTGGTTCTATTGTGTTTACCATTACTTTCTTTCATTTCAGTGGTGACATTGACTTACTAGATGCCAATCTTAGTAAGGGAGAGATGTCCGCCGCCGCCGGACGCAGATAACTCTGTTGTCCAACCACTCTCCCTTTTCTTCTGCTTTTCCTGGTTTTTGGTGTTCGTTACGTTGAAAACCATTCTGAAAGACATGAATTTCTTTGATGTCCATCTATACTGGTTTTGTTTGGTATCTTTTAGGTAGACTATATTTTGAAATGTATTTTATGTCCACCAAATTAGTCTACTATCCAATAATCCCATTATCCAACTGATGTGATAGACACAACCTATATGTTGTCCATCTATATTGTGTATCAGAATTTAACTTCTAAGTACATGTGATGTAGATGATGGACAATTTAAAGTGTCTTATCTAATCTTGTTTCTTTTCCGGACAGGGGTGATGAAGATGTTGCCGTTCCTCCCCATTGCAAGCCTTGCGAGACTCATCAACGAATCTGGCCTTCTCGGAGGACACGAACCAACAACAAAGGTAGTTTTGTCCATCTTTTGCTGTTTTCTCGTTTTTTTAATGGAGCATCTCCGGTTCGCCAACAGTTTTCCTTATTGCAGTTCTCCTAACGAAGCAGACCCTGCTGGCATTGTTGATCCATTGATAGACCATAGTCCCTATACAATGTATATGTCTATCCAAACTTTTTGTCCATTACACTGTTTTTATGTTTTGTCCTAAGACCAGAAAACCTTCTCCCCATTGCAGGTCGGCAGAGGTCTCAGAGGCAGCTAATGTCCAGCCATCTTCATATTGCAAGTCTCCCAACGAAGCAGACCCTTCTCTTATGTGGGATCCATTAATGGACAACAGTCTGAATTCAAGGTACATGTCCACCCAATCTTTGTCTACCCGAACATGTTTGTGAATTAAACAGTATTTATGTTCTTCCCATTGCAGGTCGGCCGATATCTCAGAGACTGCTAATATCCAGCCATCTACATATTGCAAGTCTCCCAACGAAGCAGACCCTTCTCTTATTCGGGATCCCTTAGTGGACAACAGTTTGTATTCAAGGTACATGTCCAACCCATCTTTGTCTATCAAATGTGTTTAGCTATGAAAGACTGGAGAATGTTTACCAGAGTGACAGTACCGGCGATTGTGGTCCACTGGCCGTAAAGTATATCGAGCTCCATTCGCAAAAAATCACGCCTGAAGGACTAACAGAAGAAATGGTGGACCAACTACATATGTCCTACGCTGTTGATGTCTACCAAGAGTTTGTTGTCTCACTAAAGAATTGAACTTATTATGTCTACCTTATGTTGGCCCTCTTCTTCTTTTTTTCGGTCCTTTTGTTACGGTTATGTACTTTGTCTTTTGTTCGCTACTACATTTTGTCTTTTAAACAAAGGTTAGAAGAGTGAACCGACTTTCCCTCATTATAACAATTTAATGCCCTTGCTTTATCTAAACAAGTGCTTTAAAAGGCTACAGAACTGAAACACGCCTAACCTGCCAATCTCTTTAAATTAGCTAAAGTTGAATCCAATCAATATCTTTCTCATCAACAATATCTTCCCCAACAGATCCACCCTCCCTTTCTTCTCTATGGTTTGCTTCTCCAGACGGGTTTCCCATTTCAGTTGGCGATAGACCATTTCGGCTCACCATTATGTCTACAATCGATAGACAAAACATCATCACTCCCTGCAGACACCATATTCCCTCTTGACCTTTGTCCACACATAATCGACATTGTGCCATCTACATCATCAGTAACAATGTCCACATTGTTCTCTTCCTTGATAGACAACTTTGTATGTCCACATACCTCAGCTTCTCTAACCACCACCTACTCCTCCTTTTCTTCGTCAATGTCTTTTACTAGATCTCTTTATTTTTAGAGATCCATTATACTTCATTAACTACAACTATCTCTTTTTTTTAGCCTCATAAACAACTAAAGGACCTACCACTGCTGCCATTAAGGGCTGTCCCATCGGCATTAATGCCTCTAACCCATTAAATTTCATTTCTCTTTCTCCTATGAATTCTCTCGCGTGCAAGACGATGATAGTCACAAAATAAACGAGGGGCAATTTCGTCAAATCGCACCTACCAACAAACGCCAAACTGGCATTTTCCAGAAGAAAAAAAATAAAAATGGCATTTTTGAGGAGTTTTTTGAGTTTTATGGCATTTCTCGCCAAAATCCCTAGATATAATCAATCCGGGTACTTTCAGTCTCAAAATCCAAGTATAAGAATTACATGAGGGGAGAAGTCACACACACACGTCACATTTATAGTACTACTCCCTCTGTCCAATTTTATTAATTAGATTTTTTTTAGTTAAAATCACAATGTTTAAGATACCATAAATGTTTTGTTATTTTTACATAAAATATACTATTAAATATATATTCAAAAAAGAATTAAATAAGGGGAGAAGTCACACACACACATGTCACACTTATAGTACTACTCCCTCTGTCCAATTTTATTAATTAGATTTTTTTAGTTAAAATCACAAGATACCATAAATGTTTGTTATTTATACATAAAATATACTATTAAATATATATTAAAAAAATAACCAGTAGAAAAAAGGTTGGAGAATACAAATAGTCATAACATACTAATTAAACATAAATGATGCATAGAAATATGAAAAAAAAATCTTATAAATTGGAACAAAAAAATGTCTAAAAATCCTATAATTTGGGACAGAGAGAGTATTATTTACAGTAATTTAATTTTGTGTTTAACTAAAGCTTCCACATATAAAATACAAAATGTATATACTAGAAATTAACAAAATAAGGAATGAAATATGCTCTTATTGAAAGAACGCAAAGCTAAACTTCCAAAGAAAATAAAAGTCTGTTCGTATTAATCATTTCATCTTGCATTTTTATGCTAATTTAACATCTGTCGTCGTTTAAATGATAAGTCAATTATAAAGAGAAAAAAATAGAGTTAACAATGAAAGGCATCTGTACAATCTTATATCTTATATATATATGACTTCGTCTCCGTGGAAACATGAGTTGACATTGTCTTGTTGAAAGTTTAAACATTAGGTCGTTCTCTAAGGTCTTGTACTTGTGTCAAAGCTTCCCGGCTCAGTCCATCTTAAGGTTGTTACATTTGAGAAAATGACGTTGATGATGTCCGATCTTCCAGAGGATTTGATAGAGGATATTTTGTCGAGGGTTCCAATAACATCTCTAGGAGCAGTGAGGTCTACATGCAAAAGATGGAACAGTTTATCCAAAGATCGGATTGTATGTAAGGAGAAACAAAGCCACAGTTTCTAGGGTTCATGGTGCAAAAATCAAAGGTTTGTTCGTTGAGATTTGATCTCATCAATGGAATCCAAAACGATAAATTTAATGAAATGATGAGGATATTTCAAGTTAATAATTGCAATGCCTTACGGTTACCGGTACGGATATTTCAAGTTGATCACTGCAATGGCTTACTGTTATTGGTAACTAAAGAAATCAATTTCAGGCTCGTAGTGTGGAACCCATATTTGGGACAAACCAGGTTGGTTCAACCTAGAAAATTTCAGTTTCCAAGATAGGTATTATCTCGGATATGGTAACAACCGTAACTATAAAATCTTGAGGATATTCTACAATTACGAAATCTACGATTTTGAGTCTAATTTATGGAAGGTCCTTGATATCACTCCCGATGTCGAGTATATAAATTCTGGTGAACGCAACTTGTCGGTTAAGGGAAATACTTATTTTGTTTGTCGAAGAGTGACAAGAGGGGATTGGGAAAGACCACATGATGTTTTTTTACAATGTTTTGATTTTACAAGAGAGAGATTTGGACCTCGTCTTCCGCTGCCATTTCAAGTTTCTATCTATTAGAGAGGAACACTGTACACTGTGACACTCTCTTCTATTAGAGAGGAACAACTTGCGGTATTATTGAATAATTCGGATACATATGAGATGGTGATATGGGTGACAACCAAGATTGACCCCAATGCGGTGTGGTGGAGCAACTTTTTAAAAATTATTGATTTAAAATTTAAGATTTTTGTTAAGAGTTTCTTCATTGATCAAGAGAAAAAACTTGCTGTAATTTTTGATTTACGCTTATCTAAAGGATCCATAGATAACACTAACATAGCTCACATCATCGGACAGACTGAATACTTGAGAACAGTGGATCTCGGAGTAGCTGCCGCACCATATTATCACCTACCAGTGTGCTCTTATGCTCCAAGTTTAGTGCAAATCAACCAAGGCAAAGAGCCATCCCTTATCTGGCTAAAGAAAAGATCGAGATTATTATTAACCAGTTGTTTTTTTTTTACAGTACCTTGTTTGTTTCTTGCATCATTTTCTTTTCATTCATTTCCTCTGTTTTCTCTTGAACAAAACTAGTCATATATGGAGAAAAAAAGAATAAACATTGAAAAGGTTTTGATTTTGGAACATGTTTGTATAATAGTACATATTAGAACTAGATAAGTATAGGGATCTGTTTGTAAATACATTTACCCTAGACTCTCTCTGTATGTATATATATATGGCTGTAGCCACTCAGATTTATAATACACACAAGATACATTCCTTATATGGTATCAGAACCTCGATCAACCCTAAAAAATTTTCTAAATCTCGTCGCTCTCCGCCACCATGACATCATCTGGTAACACCTCCCCTTCAACCGGTGAAGTAATCTACCCCAACACCACCGCCCTTTTCAATGTCAACACTACTAACGTTACCAAGCTCCATGACACCAACTATCTCATGTGGAGTCTGCAGATCCATGCTTTAATTGATGGCTTTGAACTTTTTGGTTATCTCGATGGATCTGTCCCTCCCCCGTCTCCCACTGTCACGGTGAACGACACGACCAAGCCAAATCCTGACTTCGAGGGTCTCATTACTCCAAAGTCGGACTGCTAATGAGTTGTATCAATGGCCGATGCCGAGTTCCAATGTTGTTGTGTTGCTATCTACTGCTGGTCCACGTCCAAGTATTGGTTCTTGGCACTCTCGACTTGGCCATCCTTCCTCTACAATTTTAAATGCAATTATTTCCTTCTTTTCGCTTCCTCTTGCATCTTCCTCTCAAAAACATTTTTCTTGTTCTGATTGTCTCATTAATAAAAGTCACAAACTCCCTTTCACTCAATCCACCATTCTCTCCACTAGACCCCTTCAATACATTTTCTCTGATGTTTGGACTTCTCCTGTTCTCTCTCACCAAAACTACAAATATTACATTGTTTTTATTGACCACTTCACTCGATATACATGGTTATACCCACTTAAACGAAAGTCTGATGTTAAAGAAATTTTTATCACCTACAAGGCCCTTTTTGAAAATCGTTTCCAAACACGTATTGGCACATTGTTCACGGACAATGGGGGCGAGTATGTTGCACTACGCAGCTTTCTTTCCACACAAGGAGTTTCTCATCTGACCTCTCCACCTCACACTCCTGAACACAACGGCTTATCGGAGAGGAAGCATCGCCACATTGTCAAAACTGGGATGACTATCATGACCAAGGCGTCGGTTCCAAAACAGTATTGGCCATATGCATTTGCAACCGCCGTCTTCCTCATCAACATGATGCCAACTCCCGTTCTCTCCATTCCAGAAACTGTTCAGCAAGTCCCCAAAATATGCGCGTCTCCGGGTCTTCGGTTGCATCTGTTTTCCGTGGCTCCGTCCGTACGCGCACCACAAGCTTGACGATTGCTCTTAGAGTTGTGTATTCCTTGGCTATTTGGTGACACAGAGCGCCTATTATTGTCTCCATGTTCCCACCGGTCGTGTCTATACATCACGCCATGTCCAATTTATTGAAGATGTGTTCCATTTCCGTGATCCTCAGAAAGAACTGGTCCCCACAGAGACCAGCTCCTCTCCTCCGGTCTCGTCCTCACCGGTTTAGTTGCCACTACCTCCAGTGGCTCCCGTGTTGGTTCCGACTTCCTCCGCACCGCCTCCATCTTCATCTCCCGTAGCATATCAACGCCGATCACGTCAAGTGGACCAAACCACAATTGGCCTCTTACCACCTAATCCGGCCCAGCAACAGAATCCGGCCCAAAAACGAATAACAAACACAACCCAGCGCGACAACAACATTGCTTCTCCGGTTTCGCCTCCATCATCTCCGACTACGAGTTTGGGACCCCTGGACTCGACCCTTCACCCCTCCACGTCCTCGTCGTCTCAGGTCTTGCCTTCTAACTCTCCTTCTTCCACTTCTACCTCTGATACTGAGCCTACTGCTCCCAAAGAAAATGAGATGCGACCTACATCTCAGCTGTTACCTGTTCCCCAAGAGCCTACTGCTCCACGTCAAAATGAGCTGCGTCCCACAACTCAGCCACAACCAAACACCAATCCCCTACCAGACCAAGCCTGCCCAGTTCAACCACAGAACCAAACAACAAATATTGAGCCACCGCAAAATAACCACAAAATGACAACCCGTGCCAAAAACAGAATCACTAAACCTAACCCCAAACTCTCGCTCAATGTGATCGCTTCTCCTACATTGCCACAGGAACCAAAAAACATTACAATAGCCTTGAAAGATCCCAATTGGAGTCATGCCTGTTCTCGTGAGTATGACGCCTTGAATATCAACCATACTTGGGAATTAGTTCCTCCTAATGCGCATCAAAACATTGTTGGGTGTAAGTGGGTGTTCACAACTAAGTTTTATGCCAATGGTATACTTGACCTTACAAGGCACGCTTGGTTGCAAAGGGTTTTCATCAACAATATGGTAAGGATTATGTAGAAACATTCAGCCCGGTTATCTAATCTACCACCATCCGCCTTGTACTGGATGTTGCATTTATGAAGTCATGGCCGCTCAAACAGCTAGACGACAATAATGCTTTCCTTCAATGGGAACTTACTGAAGAAGTCTACATGTCCCAACCTCCTGGTTTTGTTGACAAAGATCGGCCTCATCATGTTTGTCGTCTCCGCAAACCTATCTATGGCTTAAAACAAGCTCCTCAGGCTTGGTACATGGCTTTAAAGCAACACCTACTAGACATTGGCTTCACCAACTCTCTTGCTGATGCATCTCTATTTATTTAAGGTTCTGGTTCCAACATCACTTATGTCCTTGTCTATGTTGATGACATAATTGTCACAGGTAATAACTCCTCTGTTATTGCGGCTGTCCTTGCCTCCTTCTCTCACCACTTCTCAATCAAAGACCCAACATACTTGCATTACTTCCTTGGCATCGAGGTTTCACGCACATCTGTTGGTCTCCATCTCATGCAACGACGGTATATAATGGATCTTCTTCAAAAGAATAATATGCACAATGCAAAACCGATAGCCACCCCATTGCTCGCTTCTCCAAAACTCATGTTGTCGACTGGTACTCCTCTTGTCGATGCCTTGCAATATCGGTCGGTTGTAGGAAGCCCCCAATACTTGTCATTCACACATCCTGACATATCCTATGCTGTCAACCGCCTTTCACAGTTCATTCATCGTCCAACAAATGATCATTGACAAGCGGTGAAACGCGTTCTTCGTTATCTTGCTGGAACACCTACACATGATATTTATCTTCACGCTCACTCTCCTATCCTTCTCCATGGTTACTCTGATGCAGATTGGACAGGTGACACAGATGACTATGTCTCCACCAATGGATATCTTATCTACAATGGCCGCAATCCTATCTCCTGGTCCTCAAAGAAGCAGAAGGGTGTGGCTCGCTCCTCCACTGAAGCTGAGTATAGGGCGGTGGCAATCACAGCTGCTGAGGTTCGTTGGTTGTGCTCTCTTCTCACTGAATTGCGGATCAAACTCCCTACAGCCCCGGTGATATATTGCGACAACATTGGCGCAACATACCTCTGTGCTAATCCCGTTTTACATTCTCGTATGAAACATATCACCATTGACTATCACTTTGTTCGAGACCAGATTCAACACAACCAACTCCATTTTTCTCATGTCTCCACTCATGATCAACTCGCTGACACTCTCACCAAGCCACTGTCACGAACGCAGTTCCAGCGTGCATGTCTCAAGATTGGCGTCACCAAACTTCCTTCATCTTGAGGGGGCGTATAAGAGTACATAGTAGAACTAGATAAGTATAGGGATCTCTTTGTAAATACATTTACCCTAAACTCCCTCTCTATGTATATATATATGGTTGTAGCCACTCTGATTTATAATACACACAAGATACATTCCTTATAGTTTGAATTGCCTATAAGCAAAAAAAATAGAAAATAAATTTGGTAAGGTAGGTAAAAAAATTCGCAAGGGCGTCCTAAATCAAAGTATAAAACTCATAAGGAGAAGCTACACACTGCAACTTACTCTCGTCCCGTGGACTATAATTGTTGTTAACTTGTTTTCTATACACATTTGATTAGCCTATGAGTGGGATTCAACGTGTTTCTAGTACTATACAATCATTGTGACCGTTAAATATATGAAACACCTTGGGGATCCATCCAATGTTTTTTATCAATGGAAGTAAAGACTCAAAATCTTGAGTGGTCGTATGGAAGAAGGTAGCAATGGAGATGGCAATAGATGTTGTTCAATGCTCGACAACAAACAAGATAATTAGTGAATCCACTCTTAGACTCATCAAATGCAAACAAACTTCAAAGACTACACACTTTGAATGAAAAGAAACGACAAACGTTTATTAAATAATTTTCGAAATTTGACGATAATTAAAGCAAACTACAATGCTCCGCTTATATAGGTTCTTAGACTAACGTAGTTGTAACACCCATCTTGGCAAATTAACTGTTGGAAATGTTATCCCACCGTTGGATCTGACTGGTACCATGAAGTTCTTCACCAAATTTTGTCCCCGATCGGAGCTGTTTCGAACCTCCAAACGTTTCCCTAATGAAACCATCAAGAACTGCCTTTTAGCCTTTTAGGGTTCTGAGTTTGACAGAATTTGCAGTTACTTGTCCAGAAAGAACCATACATAACTTTTTGAATATAAACCCAAACTAAGCTCCGTCAGCGGCTATGGATTCTTGACAACGTGATCTTTCGAAGCAGACCTTAGTTGTGATCTGGTTGTGTCTGGTCCGACGGTAATTAGCGTCACAAAACCGGAACTCGAATCTGTCTCTTTTTCTTATTCGTCTTCCTCATTCTTTCTTGTTCTTCTCTTCTCCACTTATGATCGCTCCGACTTTGCTCCTCCACCACAATTAAAGCTTACCAAAACCACAACATGAATAATTATATCCACTAGTGACTTCTCCCATGTCGTCTCGCTCAAACTCCTCTTCTCTCGACTCTCTCGCCCTATCTCCTTTACTGCTACGTTTAGATATTTAATTCTCTAGACTCTGGACCAGGGCTGCACTTATGGCTGCTTATCTCTTTCCCCTTAACGGAGCTGATCAAGAATTAAAGCAACAACGATAGCGGCTTAAGCTTGGGACAGACAGCTTGACCACAATAAACAACAACGACAACTAAACAAAACAATATTACAACGGCTCATCTTCTCACGATCTGACTGATATCACAATCTTTCCTCTTGGCTACGGATTTGATCTGATGACAACATCACAACACAACAACGACAGGACACCAAACAAATGGAGGCTTTAATACAGTTAAACCACAAATCTCTCGATTAATAACAGAATCAAACAATATATTTGAATTGGCGTTCATAAAACGCAGATTCAACTTCTCATGTTAGAATCCATGAAAGGATCTCAATCTAACAATGAGGAACACACCAACAAACTATCAAAAACAAGAAAACTACAATTCCCAGATTTTTCACATAATGAAGAAGACGATGAACAACAATTTTTAAGTCTTTAACAACTTCAGCTTGCTCCAATCGTATCCATCCATGTAATTTCTCTTGCTTCCACCAATCACCAAGCTCCACGTGTCTCTCATATATGAGCTACTGAATTACTATATCAAATCTCCCCTGTTTGCAGAACCTTGACCACAAGGTTCACTGGTTAGAGCTTTCTCTGCAAGTATGAAATGCTCCCAAGTAGATTCTTCCACAGTTTCATTACTCCCGTAGATTATCACTATGGTAACTTCCATTATGTGCCTACATAGCTTGATTCCCAACTTGTTTCCCAACTTAGAAGATAGAACCACTCTCCCAATACTTCCCAGCCTCTGCACTTAAATCTCCACTTGTGCTTAATTTGGAATGGCACTCCACCAAATGTAATAAACTGTTGTAGGGCTTGTAAAGTTTGCCTCCGCAGTCCATATCGCCCTTGTACAACAGAACCTTGTTTTGGCCAGTCCCACTGGATTGCTTTAGCGGATAATCCCACTGGTTCCCAAATACGCTCAGCCTTATGTGAATAAGTAAAGCATTTCTTTTCACTTATCTCGTCCCCCACTGATACATCTAGTCTTGGCTGCAGTTTTTTAACAAACTCTTCTCTGACAGCATATTCAACTTGACAAACATTAAGTTCACTACCATATCCATCCATGACACTAAGATGATGTTGTATATCCCACATAGAAAACTTCAGAGTAGGCTGGTCTGGTTGTTCCACCAAACCAGAAAATCTGGCCATCACACCACGGATTAAATGAGTGAATGAGATTGCTTCATTAATTTTCACAGAAGATGGCTCTTCTTCCATCATAATCGACATTTGAAACAGCCACTTGAATCTTCCCGCCATTTCTTCTCTTGTTTCATATAACCAATCCTTTACGTGGACAATAGTTGCGAGAAGAGAAACCAAAAGAATCAAAACTCGCTCCACACAGCTTTGAACCTCACGGCCATATGCAAACAATAAATCTGAATGATTAACTTTTGGAGGTCGTGGTGCTGAACCATGAAGAAAAACAAGCCATGTGTTGTGGAGATTCACAACTCCTATCTCCATGACCTGAAAATCATCAACAAAATGTGTAGCTAGTAATCTTCCGCGTTCCCACACACGATTAGCTCGTTTGACAAGAGACAATATCTGCTTTTTACACTCATAATCATAGATCTCTAACCCAAGCTTCCCTTCTTCTAGACCAACACTAGAGTACATAGTTAAAGTAACACTTTCCAGTTTAGAGTTCTGAGAATCTGTTAGTGGAAAAGAAAACATCTTTGTTCCATAGAGTCTATGCACGGTCTTCTCGCATGTACCACCAGTGTGGACTTTACTTAGTCAATCCCACTTATCTTGTACACATAGTAACCCACCTGGCTTCCACACATTGTTAGCTTGGGATAAACTATGGATATGATCACAGATTCTTAAACTTGCTGGTGGTAACATAGTCACTTCATTACCATGAACAAGCATTTTAGGGAGAAGCAACATATCAATACCATTAACGATTCGAGACTCATCCGAGAATTGAGCACCATCACTAGACTTTGCAACAGCAACTTCCACCAAATCATTATTCACCTTCTTAACCTCATTCAATAGCAAATGTGAATCACTAAGGCATTGCTCTTCATCACTATCAGCTCCACCAATCTCTAATTCACAACCAATTGAATTCAACAACACTCTATCTTTCGATATCTCAATCCCAATTTCTTCCACCATTGAATTAGAGAGATGATCGTCACTATCAATCATGAGAATACCTGAATTCTTGTGTTGTAGATAATGATTGGGAGTTTCTAGCTCTTCACAAAATACACATAACCCCTTCAACCTTTTCTCATTCATCTCCTCCAAAGGAATTTGTCGATGAAGCTTGTATGTGAAATTAGACTTTGGCGAAGAAGTTTTAGGTACATCTGGACTAACGTTGGCCATGTAGATTGGTTTTGGCTGAGGACGAGAGAAGTCCGGTGACTCCGACGGCTGTGGGAATGAATCCATTTCACACTCTTCTACGTTGAACCCAGACACTTCCTCAACACCAGAAAATTGATCATCATCACTGGACCTCACAACATTAGTGTCTACCAAGTATCTCTTAACATCTTTCTTCACCAATTCATTTAGTTCACTATCGCTCCCAAATCCAAGGCTGGGTTCCGAGTTTGGAATTGGTACCTGAAATTGTGGAGGTTATTCTTCTTCCAACATGCGTATTGATTCTGTTTCAACCTTGATGTCCACCAATTCTTCATAATCTCTTTCACCGGAGTGTAATCGAATCATCTTGAGCATCTCAGTAAAATACTTGTCCATCTCCGACTGTTGTTTCACGAATGTATCGTGAAGCTTGTCCAAGCACAACACCAATGCTAATTCACGATCCACAGCTTCGGTCACCTTCGTCGTAGATCTCACTTCCTCCATGGATTCCGAGGATACGAATAGCTCTGATACCTTTAATACAGTTAAACCACAAATCTCTCGATTAAAAACAGAATCAAACAATATATTTGAATTGGCGTTCATAAAACGCAGATTCAACTTCTCATGTTAGAATCCATGAAAGGATCTCAATCTAATAATGAGGAACACACCAACAAATTATCAAAAACAAGAAAACTACAATTCCCAGATTTTTCACATAATGAAGAAGACGATGAATAACTCCTTTTAAATCTTTAACAACTTTAGCTTGCTCCAATTGCATCCCTCCACGTAATTTCTCTTGCTTTCACCAATTACCAAGTTCACGTGTCTTTCATATATGAGCTACTGAATTACTAAATCAGACTTCTCAAAGACTAGTCTATTATGGATTTGTTTTATATAAACATCATATCATATGATGTACTCAAATTTAAGTTTTTATTGTATTGAAGAGTTGACCAAACTATATATGGAACAAAAAATCATATATATTGGGTTTTCACATTCCCTGCCTCTACCATTTGTAGTTGAAACTTCCCCTACACGTAACACACAGATGTTTAAACCACTTGTTAACTAATATCTGAAATTCTGAATGCTTTGGCTAAAATGAAACTGCACAAAAACCGATTTGTATATTATGAAAAAATCGAAGATATTGAAGAGTATGGGCCCTATTTGTTAAGTATAATGGGCCAAAACTTGTGGGCATATCTGACGTACGCCTATATATATATATATTCAATCGTATGTGATAGTTCAAACCCTAATACGATTTGAAAACAATGACGATTATGATCTCCGATCTTCCGGTAGATTTGTTAGTGAGATATTTTCTAGGGCTCCGAAACCATCTCTAGGAGCAGTAAGATCTACTTGTAAACGATGGAATGATTTATCCAAAGATCGAATTTTATGTAAAGGAGAAGCTAGAAAACAGTTTTCTGCGTTCATGATAAAGAGATCTAAGATGTGTTCGATGAAATTTGATCTCTATGAAATCCTACACGAATTCGTCGTATTAGTTAAGGCATCAATCAAGCAGGTAGATAAATTTAATGACGTTGACATGCATCATGCCTTTCACTGCGATGGCTTAATGTTATTGGTAATGGGGAATATGCGGATCGACTTTAGGCTCGTGGTTTGGAACCCGTATTTAGGAAAAACTTGGTCGATTAAACCTAGGAATAGTTACCATTATGAAGATGTGTATGCTCTTGGATACGATAACAACCGTAACCACAAAATCTTGAGGAAGTATCAGCAAAGTTGCGAAATATATGATTTTAAGTCTAATTCATGGAGGGTTCTTGATCTCATCCCCGACTGCCATATAAATTTTCATAAAAGTAATGTGTCATTAAAAGGAAACACTTACTTTTTCAAGACCAGTCTAGATTGTTTACGTTGTTTTGATTTTACAAGAGAGAGATATGGACCGCGTCTTCCTCTGCCATTTCAAGTTTCTAGCTAGCTTGCTGTATGGCTCTCTCTTGTGGACAATGTGGCTCTCTCTTTTATAAGAGAGGAACAGCTTGCTGTGTTATATAATAATTGGAATACATGTGAGGTGGAGATATGGGTGACAACCAAGATTGAGACTAATGCGGTGTCGTGGAGTAACTTCTTAAAATTTACTGATTTTATTTTTGTTGGGAGTTTCTTCATTGATCAAGAGCAAAAACTCGCTGTAATTTTTGATTCAAGGTTTTCTAAAGGATCCATGGTTAACATAGCTCACATCATCGGAGAGACTGGATGCTTGAGAGTAGTGGGTCTCGGTGTAGCTGCTGCACCGTATCTTTCCCTACCAGTGTGCTCTTATGCTCCAAGTTTAGTGCAAATCAATCAAGGCCAAGAACTATCGCTTATCTGGCTAAAGAAAAGATTGAAATTATCAACCAGTCTTTTTTACAGTACCTTATTTGTTTGTTTCATCATCTTCTTTTCATTCATTCACTCTGTTTTCTTTTAAACAAGGCTAGTTAAGCAGTTTTTCTTTGAATTATATATTTTCAAAATTTTTATTTTTGGTATGAATGTAAAATTTATTCATCCAAAAAACGTTGTTACAATGAATGGTAAGAGATGTAGTGACCAGGGGGTTACTAAACCAATAGCAAAGACCCTCAGAATAGTGGGCACTACCTGAGGAGATGATATATAGTGCTGAAACGGTTACGAATATTCTTGTCGAGAAGTCGAATAAGCGTGGCACACGGAGTAGGATCATTACCATGCCGTCGTCAAGAAAGTTAAAAGATCTCTTTTAATTAATTTAAACAATACTAGTCAACCAAAGTTCCTAATTCGCCACGCTGATGCTGTTCTTATAAAGCAATTTTAGATAGTAAAGACACCTTTTCCACAACACTTCTTGTTCCCAGTTTGCAACTATGGAAGCAATCATTGAATCTTCACTTTCGTATTAGTGGCTGAACCAAAATCTCTTTTTAATTACCTGGGTCGGGAAAAAAAGAAAAAAAAAGTGGATCTCGGAGAAGCTAATGTGTCGAATGCTCTTATGCTCCAAGTTTAGTTCAAAAGAACCAAGGCCTACAAGTAGAACTATCATCTATCATCCAGTAGCTAGCTTATTTGTTTCTTTAATCATCTTCTTTCATTCATTTACTCTGTTCTGTATCGAACAAGACTAATCAATTATGGATTTGGTTTATATACTTATATCATATGATACTCAAAAGGTTTGTTTTATTGAAGACTTACCAAAGTATTTATAGAACAGCAAAGCTTACTTGCTTTTTACGTTCCTCGGGAGCTTCATTACATGATATATGGTTAATGAACAGAAACTTATACTGCTGAAAGATACGTTAATGGGCCCTCTGCTCCAAGTATTTATGGCCCATCAGACGCATATATAATAGAGTTGGGAAAACGTAAAAGTTAAAAAAAAAAAAAACCGGAAAGAATAATGATGATGATGTCTGATCTTTCGGAGGATTTGGTTGAAGAGATATTGAATAGAGTTTCAATAAAATCTCTAAAAGCAGTGAGATCTACTTGCAAACAATGGAACCGATTATCCAAAGATAGGATTCTATGTAGAGGAGATGTAAGGCATGGGTTCCTAGTGTTCATAATGAAGAAATATACGGTTTCTTCATTGGGATTTGATCTTAATGGAATCCACAAGAAAGACGTCATTGAGCCATCTATGAAGCAAATAGATATGTTTAATGATCAAGTCAAGATATCTCAAGTCTCTATTTCCGATGGCTTATTGTGTTATTGGTGACTAAGGGGGTCAATTCTAGACTCGTGGTTTGGAACCCTTATTTGGGAAAAGCTTGGTGTATACTCAAACCTAGAATCAATCACTTCTTAGTAGACATCTATGTTCTCGGATACGACAATAACCGTAATCACAAAGTCTTGAGATATAGTTTTGAAAACTACCAAATCTACGATTTTAGGTCTAGTTCATGGAGGGTTCTTGATGTCGTTCCCGAAATTGTTAGAAAGTTTCCTCAAACCTGTCACATCGTGTCATTGAAGGGAAACACTTACTTTTTTTCTCCAGGGGAGAAAATAAGGGAAGGACCAGCTGAAACTTTTTTACAATGTTTTGACTTTACAAGAGAGAGATTTGGATCGCTTCTTCCTCTACCAATTCAACTTAATGATGTTGTAGATACCGTGGCTCTATCTGTAGTTAGATATGAACAGCTTGCCGTGTTAGTTTTTCACCGGAAAAGGTGTGAGATGGAGATATGGGTAACAACTAAGATTGAGCCCAATGCGGTGTCGTGGAGAAACTTCTTAAGAGTTCATTTTAATCTTACGTTTTTTGATGGGAGTTTCTTCATTGACCAAGAGAAGAAACTTGCCGTGATTTTTGATAGAAGCATTATTAAGAAAAGCTTACTCGATGTAGCTTACATCATCGGAGAGAATGGATACTTGAGAATGGTTGATCTCGGAAAAGCTGGGGTCTCGTATGTTAACCCATTTGTTTTCTCTTATGCGCCAAGTTTAGTGCAACTCAACCAAGGCCAAGAACTCCTACTTATTACGCAAAAGCAAAGATCGCGATTATTCACCAGTCTTTTTGACAGTATCTTATTTGTTTCTTTCATCACCATCTCCTTTTCAATCCTTTACTATGTTTTCTTTTGAACAAGACTTGTCAATTATTTGTTTATTGTGTCTTAAAAGCTTCGTTGTATTGAAGAAGACTTGACCAAAGTATTAAAAGAACAGAGCCTACTTTTTTTACTTTCCTAAGGAGCTTCATTACCTGATATGATTAATGAACCAAAAAAAATGATGATGATCTCATTTGATTAGACAATTTGGTCGTTAGTTACATATAGAGTCAAAGATGCTGTCTTAAAAGTCGAGCTCAGTCATCATTGTCTGTTTCATCGTCTTCCTCGACTCTCTCCTATACTTCTTAGGATCTAGCCGTGCCCTACCTTGTTCCACACCCTTCTCTCCCATGTTGCACCTGTGTCAAGGCTTCCCTGATTAATCCAAAATTTGGGCCCAGTCTCATAATAAAAGCTGTTTGTTTCAGGAGAGAATCGAAACAATACCTAACAGCAGCTTCCTTTTTGGTTCCATACTTCTTAATTTGAGACTCCTCATCGATTCTGATCTCTTCAAGGAGTTGCAAATAGTAAGGATACCTTTCCCAACCACCTCTCACGGCACAGCCTTGTACCCCAATATGCGAGCAGTTTTGGAATTCACATTGTCCTCCCTCAACCATTTTCCGTATCTAAGAAAAAAGAGTAAAGAAACACTAGATTCCTCACAATCATCAATCAAGTCCACATATTGGGGAAATGGGCAAAAGCAAAAAGAAAATGGTACAAACCTCAGGAAAACACAGAGGAAGTTTTTGCTTTTTTACTTTTAGTAACTTATGCTTGTTAAAGCCAGGAGTATCAGCAAGGTATCCACCTCCACAAATCGGAAGTAGCGTCACGTTTCGGGTTGTATGTTTACCTCTTCCATTTCTAGCTGAAACTTCCCCTACGCTCTGCTCTTCAAACCACTTTTTTTTCTTCTTCTTTTTTTGGCCATCATACATTAATCCTAATATCTGAATGTGACAACTAGAGGTCAAGTCATGAGAGTATATGGTAGAATGAAATAGGTAAAGAAAAGAAAATTACAGGCTTAAACCCTTCTTGGTATTTAATGGCACCACCAAAGCCACTTCTCAGTATATTGATCAAGCTCGACTTTCCAACACCACTAGGTCCAACAATGACAGAAGTTTGATTACGTAGGTTAAACGCAATCTCATCAAGTCCGACTTTAGTTTCAACACTGCAAATCAATGGTTCATAGTACCAACCACGCAATCTCATCTTCCAAGATTCAACTTCCTGTAAACAAGATCATGGCTCTAACTAATCAAGACCCTTAATGCATCAAGCAAGTAGTCTAAAACGATGCAATTTTACTTACCTCTTGAGTGACGAGTTGAGATTTGTTCAAGGCAAGTGTGACTCGAATGCCAACTGATTCAGCTTCCACCAAGAACCTGGTGAGAGTGAACGGATCAATCTTAGGTTGATCAAGAGAGAAGAGAATGAGTAAGTGATCCACATTGGCCACAGGTGGATCCAAAACCTCGGAGACTCGTTCAAACACATTATCGATCTTTGCTCTCCTATCAATCCAATCAACTTTCTCCACGTAAACTTTATCACCAACAAGGACCGTTCGCCCTATCTTCTTCAGCAAGTTTCTCACCACGCAAAGCAACTCAACGCCAATCTTATCATCTCCATGATTACTCTTGACAGACTCATGTACATCTTGAACAATGACGCGCATGTAGTCAGCTTGAGCTGTGGCGACTGTACCGATGGCATGATCAGGACTTCCGACCTCAGTTTTGTCGTCTAACGAGACAACCGGAGCTAAGAAGGCTCTGAGAATAGTCTTCTTGCTCGGCTGGGGATTCTCTCGTCTCTCTGAGAGAAAATAAAAGCTATGGCGGATTCCAATTCCAACTCCGCGGTGATATGTCGTCGCCGTGCGACGGAGGAAGGATGTGAGAGCGGCGGACTGCATAAGAACAAAACAAAATCTAGAAGATTCTAAAGAAATGGCTTAGTGTATGGTTGACATTGATTATAGAGAGAGACAGAGAGATTTTCACATTGTCACTTGTAATTACTAAATTTACATATCATTCGGAATTTGGTAGTTTTAACAAAATAAATATCTTTTTTTTTTGTTACAATATTTGGTTTTAACTTAGGAAATGTTAGATTTTGGTGGATTTGCTTGGGAAGTGAACAGAAAGAGACCGAATGTTCTTGTGTGTTATTGATCAGCCTTGTAGGCACATAAATATATACACGATACAAGCTTGAAGAAGAAGCTAAGCTATCAATTACAGAAGATATCAATCAGAGATATGTATATTGAGTATATCGCCTTTCCTAAAGTAGCTAGATGAGATTCACTCCAATACCCTCCCTCAAGTTGGAGCATTGTTGCTAAGAATACCCAACTTGCCAATAAGTTCTTTGAATTCACCACAGCCTAGTGCATTAGTGAATAAGTCTGCGAGTTGGGAGACAGACCGAACAAAACGAAGACGGATAAATCTTGCTTTGGCTGCATCCCGGACAATATGACAATCAAGTTCGACATGCTTGGTTTGTTCATGGAAGACCGGGTTTGTGGCAATGTGAATGACGGCTTGGCTGTCACAGTGAAAATCAATAGGATCTTGGTTCTTAACACCTAAGTCTTCAAGTAGTCCTTTGAGCCATTTAAGCTCTCGTAATGTCAGTGACACACTGCGATACTCTGCCTCCGCTGACGACATGGAGGCAACGTTTTGCTTCTTGGAACGCCAGGGCAACGGAGAGGTGCTAAGAGAAACAAACCATCCTGTTAGAGAACGTCGGTTAACAGGACAACCTGCCCAATTTGCGTCACACCAACCAGTAAGCTTCAGATCGTCATCAGAAGACAAGAGAATACCTTGCCCGGGAGACTGTTTAATTAGCATACGACGCGTAATGCAGCCTCCCAGTGTGCTTGTGTTGGTCGATGCATAAATTGGGACAAAATGTGAACCGAGTATGTTAGATCAGGCCGTGTAGCGAGAATGTAGATAAGGCGGCCAACCAAACGACGTTAGCATTGTGGTTCCGTAAGAAGAGGACTAGGACACGACCGAGACCATGTTGTTGTTCCATGGGGAATGATTCAGGCGAACTGTCCAGCAAACCTGTTTCCTTGAGAATATCCAAAGCATACTTTCTTTGATTCAAGAAGATTCCATCCTCCCTCCGTGTGACTTCGATGCCTAAACAATATTTCAAGGCACCAAGGTCCTTCATATGAAAACAAGAGCTGAAATACTCTTTAAACTCTGAAATCGAATCCAAACACCAAATCATCGACATAAACCAAGACATACATTTGAACAGCTCCCTTATGCAACGTGAACAGTGAATAATCTCGATATGACTGTTTGAACCCATATTTGAGTAATGTAGTTTTTCAAACCAGCAACGAGGTGCTTGGTGGATACCATAGAGAGATTTGCGCAATCGATAGACAAGATTACAATCATCATTCTCTGGTCGAAATCCAGGAGGCAATTTCATATAAATTTCTTCATTCAGATCACCGTGCAAGAAGGCTTTATGCACATCCATTTGATGAAGAGACCAACGACGAGCAGCTGCAACTCTAAGGGTCGCTCGAACCAATGTCATTTTGACGACATGAGCAAAAGTTTCAGAGTAGTCCACACCCTCCTTCTGACTGTCGCCCAAAACTACCAAACGTGCTTTATAACGCTCAATTGTTCCATCCGCAAGATACTTAATTCTGTAGACCCATTTTGAACCCAAACCTTTCTTACCTGGAGGTAATTCCGTTATGTCCCATGTATGATTGAGTCCGTGAGCATCAATCTTTGTCCCCATTGCTGCAGTCCAACGCTTATCACTCATCGCTTCACGGAAAGTCGTGGGTTCAATACCAGAAGTAAGCGCCATAAGGAATGCGCGATGTTGTGGGGAGAAATCCTCACAATCCAAAATATCAGAGATTTGAAACGAACAAGTGAGTTCAGGCAAGATCGGACCAGCTTGTACTATACGAAGGACAAAATCCTTGAGTTTGATGGAGGGTTGTTTTGGACGCTTTCCGCGACCAAGTTCTTCAGTAACCTCTTGATCGGTTGTCGGGGAACCCTCCCTGTCATCGGAAGCGGAGGATTCGATTGTATGATGGGTGTTGCTAGAGCTTGATGATGAAGTCGAATTGTCTGGACTTGGGTGAGGCCCAATAATGATTTATGGATCAGAAGATGGTGTAGACCCAATAGCGGGGGACGGGTCCAAAGACGGAAACAGCCCATCGGGTTGGATAATTGTGTCTTGTTCAGCTGTGGTGTTCTCAGTCGCCGGAGCGTCGTGTTCAACGGTGGCGGGTGGTGCCGGATTGGGAAGCCAATCATCGTCCAAGGCAATATCGACCGCCAGAGTATCACGTGACTCGGAGTAGGATGGGAAGACATCTTTGACAAAGACGACATCACGGGATACAAACAATTGTTCGGTGTCGAGATCGAAGAGAGTCCAGCCTTTCTTACCAAAGGGGTAGCCTACAAAAATACACTTTCTACTTCAAGAAGCGAAATTATCATTCCCACGGTGTTGATTGTGAGCATATGCGAGACAACCAAAAACCTTGAGATTTTCATACACTGGAATGGTTCCATAGAGAAGCTCATATGGTGTTTTCCCTTGCAACAAAGGAGATGTTGTGCGATTGATGAGATGAGCAGCTGTTAGAACACTCTCTCCTCAGAATTTGACAGGCAAGTTGGATTGAAACAACAGTGACCGTGCGACATTCAACAGGTGACGATGCTTCCTCTCGGCACGACCGTTTTGCTATGGGGTGCCGACACAGGAAGTTTGATGAAGAATACCCTGTTCTCCAAACATGTCATGCATACACACAAATTCTGTACCATTATCACTGCGAACGATCTGGACCTTTTGATCAAACTGTCGCAGGACCATTTTCAGAAAATTTTGAAAAATCATCCTAACTTGAGCTTTATCATGAAGCAGATATACCCAAGTACAGGGTGAGAAGTCATCAACAATGGTGAGAAAGTAATGAGAATCACATATACTGGAGGAACGATATGGTCCCCAAACATCCAAGTGAAGCAGTTCAAAAATCCTCGACGCTTTATTATTACTTGAATGAAACACATCGCGAGTTTGTTTTGCTCACAAGCATACATCGTAAGATGAAAAATCAGAAACTCTTTTGCTAACAACTGGAAGTAAATCAAAAACTCCATTGGACGGGTGTCCGAGACGTTGATGCCATGTATCTTCAGCACTCGCTTTATTTATATGAAAAACGTTTAACACTCCTATGCGTTGGAAGAAGTACAGAGCTTCTCGCAATTCACCTGCGCCAATCAACATCCTCGTTGTACAGTCCTGTAACACACATCCGATGTTACCAACTTGCATTACACAGTCGCAGTCCCTTACGAGTTGGGAAACAAAGATAAGATTACACCGCAACTGTGGAACTGACAACACATTTTGTAGAGAGAAACTGTCGTCAAAACAAATTGTCCCTTTCTTAGTTGTTGTAGTCTTGTGTCCATCAGGAAGCCCAATTTTACATGATAAGATCGTGGTTATATCATGAAGAAAAGTAGAACTACTTGTCATATGATTGGATGCTCCAGTATCAAGAACCCAATCAAGAGAATCAGGCTTACCGTTGAGTCGATTGGAAGGTGCCTTGTTCTTTTTGTCGAGAAGTTGCATCAGTGTTGTCCACTGATCATTCGTGAGACCAGTGAAGCCATTCCGTGAAGCTTCACTACTCTGTCCTTCAGTTCCAATAACGCAGGTGGCATTAGCTCGTGCCACTCCCCCTTGTCCGCGTCCACGAGATGCTTTGCCTCCTCTTTCTCCCCACCACTGAGGATATCCAACAAGCTGAAAACATGCCTCCTTTTATCTTCTATCGCTTCATTCGATCTAGAGGATTGAACCGCAAAAGCAGCTGCTTGCACGCCTTGCTCTTCGCGATTTCTCAGCATCGTACGAACACGTTCTACCGATTTCACCTTGGAATACACCTGATTCAAGTTTGGCAATGGCTCACTGCTGATTATGGTTGTGCGAAGTCCACCGTAAACTGTATCATCAAGACCAAGAAGAAATTGATGTACTTTATCATCTTCTCTTTTCTTCTCCAATTGTCCCCGCAAGTCACACGTCCATCCACTGCAGTGACACATTGGTGACTGATCATAATTGGATAGATCCTCCCATAGCACTTGCAGTTTGCCGAAGTACTCAATGAGACTCATGCCCTGTTGACGGCAGTTGGCTAACTCATCTTTGATCTCTTGAATTCTAGGCCCGTTTCCTTCAGAGAACCGATCTTTGATTTCCTTCCACAACTCTTTTGGGTTGTCTTTGTTGCCAAGAGTTCTTCTCACTTTTGGTTCGATGGTGTTGAGGATCTATAGTGCCACCATGCAGTTGACAACATCCAATCTTCATACTTCGGTGCGTCTTCCTTCGGCTTTGTCACTGTCCCATCGACATAGCCGAACTTTTTCTTCACACGCAATGCAGATCTGATTGCTTGCGCACGTTCGTCAAAGTTGTCACCGGTGAATTGCACCTGAGCAATAATTCCACCGGGATTTTCAGTTGCAGAGAGCTGATATGTCGATTTGGTTTTCTCGACATCAGACTCATTCCTCACAGTGCTATTGTTCTCAACTTGTTCACTCAATTTTTATTTTGCCGAGATGGCTCTAATACCATGAACCGAAAGACATTGAATAACTCTAACAAAATATTTTTCTAAGAAATACAATATGCTAGTTTTTTTTTTATCTAACTGTTAGACTGAATAGTTTTTTAAATACAATATACAATATACTAATATAAATATTTTGTTAATTATTAAAAGGACATAAATACAATATGCTAGTTCATATATTCTCTTTGATCAAAACAGATATTCTAATTCGATTTATAAATTCTTTAAACACGAAGAGCGAAGAAAAATAGTTACATACGACGTCGTTCAAGATTTCCAAGAAATCAAAAAAAAGGGAATTTTATCTAAAGCTTAAGGTGACTCACGGCCATGTTAACATATGGGATTATGATAAGCCATAAGGTATTCTAATCAACAAATGGGTTTTTAGAAAAAAAAATAAAAAAATAAGGCTAAAAATAAGAAATAAATATGAACCGTCAAAAATGGCTACCACATAACTTGTCAACATCACGTTGCTTAATGATTATTAAAAGAAAGGAAGAAAAAATCGAGATTTAAAAAGTGAATGAAACGATCGCTTTCGGGTCGCCACTTTCAGATTTCATAAATAAGAAATTAACAAGTCTTGTTTTCATTAGGAAAAAAGATACCTCAATACATGATCACATATCCGAACTTTAGAAATATATTGCCAACTACACTAAATAAATGTATTGCATAGTCACATATGCCAACTATATGATGACACATGCTCAATATCACTATTATTTTATTCCGTTACACCGTTTGACAGAATCCAGTATTGAACAAGTTTGACCGGCGTTGACCAATAATTTTTTTTAATTATATTTTATTTGAAACATAAAAATATTTTGTAGAATAATTTATGGCCTTTTAATAATTAACAAAATATTTATATTCATTATAAAGATATATTTTATATTTGTTAATGCAACCAATCTTCTAATAGTGTTTTTCAATTAAAAATCATTATTAAATTTTCAGATATTAAAACTTTTATTTTACCACATATCCTACTATATTAATTGAGAATTAAAAATATGAAACTAACCTTATAATTTTTTCTGCATATGTTGTGATTTGAATTTTTTTAAACAAAGATATATTACTCAATCTATGAAAAATAAAAACTATGTTTTAATCTTCCACATCAGTGGGTTGGTAAAACCAAATTTATGTGGTTGATAAATTGATAAATTTTATTTGCTCACAATTACAAATTATAATTACTTTAAAATATTTCACAAAATAATGATGCAAACAAAACAAACAAACAAAATAAAACTGTAATATACATCAAAAAAATTGAAATACTAATATTCTAAAATAAGAAGTATTCAGAAAGATAAATGTAGATTTACCAAAGAATTGTAATATTAACTTTTTAATACAATATAGCAATAATTTTTATTATTATATTATAATTTTTGGAAAAAAATATTGATTATATCCTAGTGTATAGTAAATGAATTTTATTTCAGTAGTTCTAATGATCTTGATATAATTTGGGTTTGATTCTAACGAGTTCATATAATGATTTTGATATTAAAGAATATTTTTTGTATTAAAATAAATTAAAGAAAAAATGTTGTTGTTTTGGTTAACAATGTATAATAAGTAATTTCCATATTTTATTTATTATAACATGAATTTTCCGGTTTTAGTTTAAGTTTCAATATCTTAAAGAACTGTTAATGATTTTTATTTCAGTTTTATTTAAGTTTTGAACTTCAAAAAAAAAACTAACTATTATAAGATTATATGCATTAAACATATATAATATATCTTTATATTGGATGTAGATATGTTTTTTAACCATAAATGATTGAACAAAACAATTTTATTATTTTGTTTTGAGTACAAAAAAAAATTGTTGGTCAACATCGGTCATATCTAGTCAACGCTGGATTCTAAAAAATTATGTACCAAAATAAAATGATCGTGATGTTGAGCATATGTCATCATATAATTGATATATGTGGGCATGCAAGACATTTACTTAGTAGTTAGCTATACGTTTTTTAAGTTGTGATGTGTGGTCAAGTGAGTTATATTTGATGTAGGTGAATTTCTTTTTTCTTTTTCATTATGGTGGGTTGTTTAAGTCAAACCTCACCAAATATTTTGCTTTGTCTTACTTTTTATTTTTAATTGGATTCAACGACTTTTTTTTTTTTTTTTTTTTAATTTTGTTTAAAGTGTCATCTTGTGTTTCCTCTTGTTTCGTTTACTATGAATGTTATATCAAATCTTTTTGTACTATCTATTTGCATATGTGTAAAGAACTAATTATCATATTCCTATAAATTATATATTAATATGGTCGCATGTCATAAAAAAGCCAATACTTTTACAAGATAAAGAATAAAGACAATAAAATGTTCACGAGATAATAAGATCGTGGTTGATAGATTATTTTTTCTTTCTTGTTTAGCCTTACAACCTGATGTGACTTATTTATTTTTTCTAATCAAACCAGCTAATATACATATAAGTATAACCAAACCAAAATTGTAAAATAAAAATAGTATAAAGGGTTCCACCGTGCTTTAAGTTCTGAATTTGTCAAGCCTCAAATCCCATTTTTCTATGATTCATTTAGTTTTGGAGTGCAATTATTCTAATTCCAACTGTGGAACAAAAAAGTGCTGTAAACTGCGAAAAAGTTATAAGAAAAAAGAAAAAGAAAAAGAACTCATCATCTTGGCTCTCGCTAATTATGTTTTGGAAGTTTTAAGAAGTGTATATACCTCTCACTTGTATATCCTTGAGGAAAAAAAACTGGCAATATCACTTAGCTATAGGTCACCGTCTATGTTATAGCTACATATAACTATAGGTCACCGTCTATGTTATAGCTATATATAACTAAATTTTAATATGTGCAAAAAATCGGAAAATCGATAATTTCATACCCCAGTTAATGGAGTATGTTGAATTCCTGCTCTAGCTTTAATATTGAGCAAATTCATACAATAAGTTCAATAAAATTCAAATTCACTATCCAACTTGTAAAACAGTGTTTAAACATACACAATGTATAACGATGTTAAGAGACTGTTAACGGCTGATTACGTGGAGGCCACGTAAAAAACGACGTCGTTTTGAGAAACAAAAAAAAAGTTTTTTTTGGCTAAAACGACATTGTTTTTATCTTCTTCTTTCCCGACTGGCGTTTCTTCTTCCTCTTTTCTGCTTTAGCTGCTGAAACTGCACAAGAAGACAAAGGAAAAAACATTTGCCTTAACTCTCAAGTGAAAATGGAGGTGACGTTGAACATAGAACTAGTTCCATGCTCAAACTGATTTCTGCAGTTTCCAAGCTGAAGCAAAGTTTTGTAGTCAGACAAAACATGCTAAATGAAACAAAAATGATTCATAGATATAAAAGAAAATATTGAACACAGATAATTCAGCACCTTGTAATCAAAGGTGAACAGGACTTGCGACTTATGTAGTTAATTTTTCAGCTTGCATAGAAAAAGAAAGAAAGAATATGGTTATTGGTTAATAATACAAAGAGACTAATTAGAGCAGAAAAACACACTGAAGTCGAGTTTTGGAGGTAGAAGAATCTGAATCATCTGGTATTTATTCTTATCAACTTTGCAAATACAAATAAAAAAATAGACACACAATCACAATCATGTCCGTGAACTGGTAACGTGAAATCAAAGTAGGTGATAAAGTAGCGGGAAGACCTACTCAACCTATAAGTAGGTGATAAAGAAGCTCTTTTTTTGTTTCTCAAAACGACGTCGTTTCTTACGTGACCTACACGTAAGCAGCCGTTAACAGTTTCTTAACACCGTTACGGTTTGTGTATGATTTAACACCATTTTACGAGTTAGGGTAGTGAATTTGAATTTTATTGAACTTAATGTATGAATTTGCTTAATGTTAAAGCTGGGGTAGGAATTCAACATACCCCATTAGCTGGGGTATGAAATTACCGATTTTGGGCGAAAAATCATGTTATATTTTTTTAACAACAAACATTAAGTGAACTTGATTTAGAAGATAAAAATATAGCAAACATCACTTAGGACATCTCCACTCACACATGCTAATCAACTGACTTGTTAAGAAAAAAAATGAAAGAGAAGAAAAAAAGAAGAGAATAGTAGACAAGAAACATTTCTCATAACAAACCGACAGATGTTATTTTTTTTAATGGTTACTATTAATAAAAGATGATATGTATATATATATAATTAAAAGAATAATTTTTTACTGTTGGACTTGGTCTTAGCTATTTATTGTACTCTATGTCCTAGCTACATATAACTAAATATTAATATATTCAACATGTATTATGCGAATTTGATTTTCTGATGGCAAGAAGATAACAATACAAGCAAACATCAAGACCAATGGGAGGTTTTAATTTTGGGGGTCTTATGTACTATTTGAATTTTTTATGAATTAATTTTGTATTGTTTTGAAAATAAGAACCTTTGATTTTTTAATTAAAATTTTCTCCTCCAATGGTAGGATATAATTTTGGGTCTCTTAATTTTTAAAATATTGTTTTTTTGAAATTTAAAAATTTGAAATAGAATAGAAGTAATATAAATGTAGTAGAAGCACAAAAATACAAAAGAACTTGTAAAAATATGTGGTCAAAACACTAATCATCCAATAACACCAGCTTTCTAAATCCAAAGCAACAAATAAAAGTTTTTGATTACAGCAGCAAGAGCACAGCCTCCAATAATGGGTAAGAGTAAGAGAGAGAGGTAAACAGGTAGAGGGAATGCCTCGCCTAAGAAGAGGCTTGAGACGAACGCTAAAGGCTGGTTCACTACTTTTGATGATGTGTATGAAGGACACTGCAACTTTCGACATACTCACTGTTGCGGCTACATGTCCAATCGTATGCGCCAAAGCTACGTGAACAATCAAACCACCATCATCACACAGTTACATCCGTACTACTAACACACCTAATCTATAACAAAAATGATGAATCAGAGGATTACTGCATAAATTGAATCTTTCAGGCGTATCACACTCTACGAGCATTGATTGCTAATCTTCTGTTTCCATGAGTTGTATTGTATATCTTACTAGTATAGCCACCAAGTTTAAATTGTCAAGTTAGTGACTGGTTACCTTTTGACACATCACCTATACTTGGGATCTTTATGAAAATTTGAATGTTTCAGATCATTAGTATGTCTGTTGTTATACCCTTATTATGTAGTTGTGGTTTTGCAATTGATCTTTTGATTCAAGTATCTCTCTGAAGCCGCAAAACCCTTGTGGTAGTTATGCCTTTATTAAGTCTTGATTTTGCAAATGGATAACTCCCCAATAAGCATTTGTGTATTGAATCTGGTTTTAACCACAGAGTGATTCTCAAGATGGATCTTGGATATTTGTCTGATATGGCTGAGATGTTTCAGAGTTTTACATCTCTATCCTTTCTTTTTTTGTAAACTCAGCTTAAAGTTTAGCCATTGAATCTACAACACAGAAAGCCAAACAGAGGACCACGAGATTCTTGCAGTAAGGTATGCTTCAAACACTGTCGATTGTTCAAAGAAGAGATTGGTGATGAGAATGTCTACTCATTGAAAACTGGTCTCATTGTAATCAATGGGCCAAATATAGTCAAAAGAGTATCTACAACAATTTATAAAAATACAAAAAGAAGAAGAAAAGTTGCAAAGCTTTTTTGCTTACAAGTTTACAGTTTGCCAACGACTTGAGTCCCTGGAAGCTGACTATCGAAAGCAGCAATGACGGAAGCATCATCAAAGAACCACAAGCAAGAGAAAACGTCGAAGTTAGCCACGGGTAAGGAAAAGCATTCAAAACCTTATTGTTGTAAACATTGAACACAACGTTCAAAGCCCACCAAGTCACGAAATATATCCCAATCTTCACCTTCTGTGCAGATTGTTCTTCAGGGACTTCTACACGTGTAAAGACAGACAGATCATCCGATTGAATCGACTCGAAATTTGAATTGCCTCCGGTACAATCTCGACGACGATTCAAATCGCCTCTGATACAATCGCCTCCGGTACAATCTCCGCCGAGTCAGTCTACGCATCTCCTCCGACCCAAAACTATTCTGGTTCCATATCCTCCAATTAAAGCATACCTTCCTTTGTTGGATTGAGACTTCGATCGTGAGAGAAGAGAGAAAGAGAGAGAGAGGAAAGAAAAAAAATTCATCTATTATTATGTATGGCCAACAGAATATTGACACGTATCGTCTCTTAAAACAAATGTGAGTATAGTATATAAGAGGCTCCCTTATCTTTTTTCTTTTCTTCTAAATTATTTTTTTGCTACAAAACACTAACAACCTGCGGATGGAGAAAGTCTTAGCTACTTGTTGCAGCCCATGTCATAGCTACATATGACTAAATTTTAATATACTTAGCTACATGTAAATAAAATTTAATATGTAAAACATGTATTAAGCGAGTTTGATTTTGGATGGCAAGAAGATAACAAAGCTAACAAAATCACTTAGTTGCATGTCATAATTTTTTTCGTATTGCTATGTTTATTCCCATTCTACCTTGGTGGTTACAATAGAAATGGTATATTTCTTAACGTAGCGGTAAGATACTTACATCCACTACTTTTTGAGAAATACTGTAAGGCAATGTTCGTTTCATCATTTAGCATTTCCGTCTAAATGATCTATTTAAATGATACATCTAAATGATTCATTTCAATGACAAATGACCCAACAAACAAGGTAAAAAAATAGTTTATTTGGATGGTCTTTTTTATGAACCATCTTCATCTAAATGGTCCAACTAGAATCATCCAAATGAGTTTCAAATTTTTAACTAAAATTTTAAAACCCATTTAAATGATCCATGTGAATGATTCTGAATGATGCTTTTTTTTTGACAAAAACAAACAACATCTGAATGATTCATTGAGATGGTCAATCCAAATGAATAAACAAACAAAGCCTAAGTGTAAGTGAGTAAGTGATTAATTTTCATTCCATCTTTTTTATTGATACTATTCGATGGTCAACAACAAAAAAACGACTAATTAATATTAATTCTTTCAATTTCTTTTCAAAAGATACTTCTTTCTTTGACACCTATTATTTAAAAAATAATTTAGACTATATAGTGAAATTTTTACCAAAAAACAAAATTTAATATTTGCCCCCTACTTAAAATTTTTACTACCAAAAAAAAAATTATTTGCCCCCTAACAAAAAGGCAATGACATGCGACTTTTATAGGGAATTCATGGTCACCACTACGAACCACCAGTTGGAAGATAGGCCCACGTCAGACGGATAGAAAGGGATACGATACGATTGGCATGTGCATTCAGATTTCAGACACACTACAGATCTCCATCGTCTGTATGCTTTTCACCCCATCCTTGAGTCTTTTTTTTTTGTTTCTTCTAAATTTTACAATGTCAATATATTAATTTCATTAAACTTGAAAACTGATTCGCTTATTAAAATAAATCTAAATCCCTGAGGAAAGAGAAAGAAAGAAGATGAAACTTGACAAAATATGCTATTTAAACTCCACATATTGTAAGTCTATCAAAGATATTGTAACACAGTTACACAAAAACTGAACCACAACGAACTAATGGAAGCAAACGAGCCAACTCACTCTACCAAAATTATTGCCTAATATTGGGTAACACAACGTAGAACACCAAAGCGACACAATAGTAGCTAGCTCCTCCAAAAGTAGTACGAACGAAAACATTCTTTTCTATTCTTTACAGTTTCCTAATTTGACCCTTCTTATATGTTATTAACTTATTATTACACGTATATATTGACCCAAAAAAAAAAAACATGTGGTAGAAAAAGAAGTAGAACCCCTAAAGTTTATTGTGTAACATTGGAAGAATAGTAAAGTTGTCAAATGAAATAAAATTTTTTAACTCACAGACAAAAGATTAGTATACATTTAATATTGTTTTTAGGAATAACGAAACATGTCTTGTTTTCTTGGTTGTCTCAATCAAAAAACATGTCTTCTGAGCATATTAATAGTAATAAAATATAGGATGATGGGTTAGTGACATGGTGACTAGTTGACATTATTATCTACGGTGATCCACCGTAATAAGATAGTAATTGGCTTATATATAAAATCCTAATCTGACGCTCCCTTCAATTTGCTTCCATTACCATTATTAGATCTCTCTCTCTCTCTCTGTCTCTGTCTCTGTCAATGTTATCTTCTCTGCACCAACTTCAACGCAAATAGACCCAAAAACCGACAGAGCTCCCCTATTCTTTCGGTACATCGTCATCTCTATCTCTTTTCTTCCTTTTTTCTTTCTCTCTGTGTATAAATGTCTTAGCCATTTTGGATTTTAGTTAGATTCTTTCTCCTTAAGTTTCTCCCACTCTTGCAAACAAGATCATCCTCTTCAGGTCTCTCCCATTGATTCCTACTTGTTTCCCTATACAATTATAATTCCCTTCAATTTGGATTCTTGATGTTTTTTCTTTTGGAGTGTTTCTTGTTCTTATGTGCACACGATCTTTAAGATCTTTGGCCAATTCTTGGAAACAAACTTTGGTCATTAAGACGTTTTCTTGATATTATTTATGTGAGAATTCAAATTTTCAGATTTTCTTGATAATGTTTTGCTTTTTTAGGAAATAATTTATAGCCATTCAAATTTTATTTTGTTTTTTTTTCTTGTTTGTGTGTGGTATATGATTCTTGAAGACACGCTAAATTATTCTTTTTCTTGATCACCCTATCTCTTCTTTGTTTGATTGTGATCTTCTTGGTTCTTGACTTAGTTCAAGACTTTGACTAATCTGGAAAAAATGAATTTGCAGAAAAATTCATTACTTCTAAAGATGGATGTTGCGGGTGGCTGACGAATCTTCTTCTCTAGCATTACCTTCACTGGTAACAACATCTCATCTTTACAAATCTTTTGGATAAACATCGTAGTTGTTGACAACATCTTATGATCTGTGTTTTTTTTTTCTTTTGGCCAGATACGGAGATGTGTGTGAGAAGAAACAACAGTAATTTAACAACAATCATAGATACTAACATTTGTAGAATAAGCAAAACCATTGGTATGGAACATGAATTAGATTGTGTTGGACATCATCAATATTCATCAGTTGTCACTTCAATCCCATTCTTCTCCGCTACATTGTTTATTCCTTTGTCTTTGAAAATCACTATACGTGACGGGTTTCACGAAGTTCTTTAGTTAACATTTTCCATACACAACAAACAAACAAACAAACACGTAAATCTTTGTTTAGAAAAATTTGTTCTTCTTGGGGGAGATTAAGTTGAAAGAAAGATGCAAGCGTTGGCTTTAAGTGGAAAGAAAAGGATTGTTAATTTCATGGATGATCCTTTGATCCCTGGATTGCCTGATGATGTGGCGAAGCAGTGCTTGGCGCTTGTACCGCGAGCTAGGTTCCCTTCTATGGGAAGTGTATGCAAGAAATGGAGGTTTGTTGTTCAGAGCAAAGAGTTTATTACCGTGAGAAGACTAGCTGGTATGCTTGAGGAGTGGCTATATGTCTTGACGATGAATGCTGGAGGGAATGAGAGCCAGTGGGAGGTGATGGACTGTTTTGGACAGAAGCTATCATCTCTTCCACCGATGCCTGGTCCTGTCAAAACAGGGTTTAAGGTTGTTGTGGTTGATGGGAAACTTCTTGTTATCGCTGGTTGTTCTATGATCAATGGTTCTCTTGTTGCATCTGCTGATGTTTATCAGTATGATACTTGCCTCAACAGGTTCGTCAGCTTTTGTTTTCTCGATTTTTCAGTATCCTTTGTGAGCTTTGATTCAATGATTGAGTGAGTTTTGTATATTTGATATCAGCTGGAGTAGACTAGCAGACCTGGAGGTAGAGCGGTATGATTTCGCTTGCGCTGAGGTGAATGGACTTATTTATGTGGTGGGAGGTCATGGTATAGACGGTGAGAGTCTGTCGAGTGCAGAGGTGTATGATCCTGAGACGGGCACATGGACATTCATAGAGTCTCTAAGGCGTCCGAGATGGGGGTGTTTTGCTAGTGGCTTCAACGGGAAGCTCTATGTGATGGGAGGGAGATCCAACTTCACTATTGGCAACTCAAAACTTCTTGATGTGTACAACACTCAATGCGGCTCCTGGCATGGCAGCAAAAACGGTTTAACTGTAAGTCTCCTTTGAGTCTTTGATCATTGAGTATGAGTCTAATGTTGGTTTCTTTCTTGTCACATGATATATAGTATAGTGAGTGTTTTTAAGATTTGACTGTTTGATATTTCCTCTTGCAGATGGTCACAGCTCATGTTGAAGTAGGAAAAAAGCTGTTCTGTATCGACTGGAAGAACCAAAGGAAGATGTCAGTCTTCAATGCGGAAGATGAGACCTGGGAAGTGGTGGCTCTTCCACTATCAGGAAGCTCGAGGGCCGGGTTTCAGTTTGGTAAGCTGAGTGGGAAGCTTCTGCTATTTTCGTCTCAGGAAGGAACCGGTCACAACACTCTACTGTATGACCCGGATGCTGCACCAGGCACACAGTGGAAAACATCTGAGATAAAACTGTCTGGTTCGTGCGTATGCAGCGTCACAATCACAGCCTGATTGATGAACTATAGTGATGCCATTGTGTTGTTGGTTACATTTCCTCATATGAACCAAAGCAAAGAGAGCATTGTCTCTTTTTAAGTTGATGATGTACACTGACTTAATAAAGTGGAGAAAGTGTTCTGTTTGAAACTGATTT
>NC_025700.1:14403223-14417475 GCF_000633955.1 Camelina sativa
TGGTTACATTTCCTCATATGAACCAAAGCAAAGAGAGCATTGTCTCTTTTTAAGTTGATGATGTACACTGACTTAATAAAGTGGAGAAAGTGTTCTGTTTGAAACTGATTTCGTGTTGTTGTAATTGTCTCCTCCGTTTGCACGTTTGTTGTAAGATAATGCGGTTTGATTTATTTGGAATTTTTTTAAATGCAATTCGTGTTTCATTGGCAAAGGCAAAGAGGCAAAGCTGATTTGGTTTAAACAATGGCTTACATTGAGAAGCGACTGAGACTTTTAAGTTTTAACTAACAACTTCTCTTCTTTATATTTTATTTTGAATCCAGTAGAGTATTTTTACCTCCAACAGATCTTTATGGAACTTACTGAAGCTTCCAGTGAGGTTAATATTTTATTAGTTGAGGAAAAGAATATCAGAATTAGGTGTTTGTGAATGTACACCACAAAGTTATGTTAAATTCAATCCAAAACCTTGACTTGTCTGAATATTTAATTATTAACTTATATCTCAACCAGATTTTGAAATTACAACAATTTTGGAATTACTCTTACAATGCAAAATCAAACATTATATATTTAGTTATAAAGTAAAAAAGAAAAACGCATAACTAGTTTCAACTATGGTTATCACTCACTCATGTGTGCACAAAGCTTGGCATACAAATCATTAGGATCTTTACCAGCCTCTCATCGTTATCTTCTCGGCAATAATGCCGTTTCGCAAAACTGTTATGGCTCTGAGCCGATGAGTCCATAATGATCATTATCAACTTACCGGCTGAGGACCATGACAGTTTCACAAAACAGCATTATTGGAGAGAAGATAACGATGAGAGGCTGGTAAAGATCCTAATGATTCATATGCCAATCTTTGTGCAACACATGAGTAAGTGACAACTATAGTTAAAAGGAAAGTTGTGTTTCTCTTCTTCCTGTTTAGCTAGATCTTTATTCTACTACTATGAGCTTGGAAAACCTCAAAGATCCAAAGCTAATTGCAGATCTCTAATAAAGGCAAAACGTGAATCCTCCAAAGAAAGTTGCTATCATCACTCATCAGTTGTATGAATGTCCCAACCTGTGCATCAAAACCATCAATCTCTCAGTATATATTTTGTGTCAGCCAGAAAGGAACGTAAAAGAATCGAGTTAATTAGCATTCATCCGTATAATGAACAATTTTTTTTGTAAAAAAAAAACTTAAAACTAATGAAGACAGCAAAGTGTAAACAAAAGCTATATAAGAATCTAGAACTCTAACCTTTAAAACTTCGTAAACCATGATGTTTTCTGGATCTGTGGTGCTGAAAGCGTCTATCAACGGGCGAGTGAGTCTGTTTGCAATAGCAGCAATGGTGCCTAGTAGTACCATCAGAAATATCTCCTATCTGCTTGCAAAATAGTAAAACATTTTATGAAACTATACTATCATCTCCATAATTTTCTTCACTCAAGAAAATTGAAAGTTCTGAAAGAAAAAGAAAAGGGAAGAAAACAAATGTTATGACTTGTGAGTTTCTCCTTAATACGGGTGTTGTATATATAGAGTTAAAAATATTTACCAAGTGGTTGGGCTCATGCATTTTTTGTGTTAAAATAAGAGAATTTTGCACTTACACCCACTTTCTCCTAAACTATTAACATAGACACCCACTTTCTACTATCACTATACTTTCTTTTTGTAAAATTACCACTTACCCCTCAAACTAAACAAACCAACTCTCTTCCAATTAACTTACCTATGTGGATTCTAATTGTAGAGAGAGAAAACAATACATCTTCTTCTTCTTCAACCATGATTCCTCCAATTTATCAACCAACAAAAAAATCCAACTCACCATCCTCCCAATTATTCAACCAAACAATACATTTTCTTCTTCTTTGTTTTGCTTTTGTTAATCCATTGAAAGATAAAAGCTTGTTTTTGTTTCTCTCTCTTTCTCTCTCCCATTCCTTTTCTAAATTTTTCAAAAACCATTCCAACAATAGTGAAAATCCAGAGAAAATGAAATCTTTAGATCTCTTTCCTTATCACTTTAGATTATATGAAATTCGATATGGGTTTTCTTGGTTTTATTGTGATTTTACGGATTAAATGTGGTATTGTGAGTTTTTTAAAAATTAAATTAGTTTTCGTTCAATCTGGGAAAAAGTTTGAGTTTTGTTATGTGAGTGTTATCTATTACTTATATTGTATCCACAAATAGTTATCCATTTGGATAAGTTTGACAAATATTGTATCCACAAATAGTTATCCATGTGGACAAATATTGTACCCATAAATTGCACTATAACCCCGATCAATAATATGTTTCCAAATGGACATGTTGTCATGGACACCTGAATTGATGGGTATTACTTTTATTCTGAATTGATGGATATTACTTCGATAATATGTTTCCATATAGATATGTTGTCATGGACACATGAATTGATTGGTATCCACAAGACCATAAATATATGGATTTGATGTTGTCATTTTACCATAATGTACAATAGTTCATCTAAAATATATTAATATAGATCATAAAATGTAGGAAAAAATTAAATCATAACTTATTGTATAAAAATAAATATATATAACTAGTACAATTAAAGAAAAGGAAGAGAAAAAGAGAAAGAGGAGAGGGAGAAAATCTTTGTCCAAAAAAAAAAAGGTGAGAGAGAGAGAAAGAAAAAGAACGATTCAAAAAATTTTATCCTCCATCAAAATTTTTCTGAGGACAAAATTGTAAAAAAGACATGGACACCTAAACAACAAACTCACAAAAGTATAGAAAGTTGAGAAAGTGGGTTTTTGTGAAAGAAGTTTATCCTAAAGTGGGTGTGAGTGCTAAAATCCCCAAAAAAAAAAGTGAATTAAATGAAAGTAACTTTAGCAGTCTCATGGATATCTCTTCTGTTCAATTGGTACCTGTTCGGTCAAATGGCTAAAAAGCATGAATAAGAAAATTCCAAACTTCTTTTGATATCTCTTCTGTTCAATTGGTAGTGTTCGGTCAAACTCTCTTCCGATATTTGTGAAGTTGGCACTTGATTAATTAGCAGCATTGAGATTGAAAAAGAAAAAACAACAACCTATGGATTTGTTTTATTTTGAAATTTGTTTAATGCAATTGGCGTTTGATTTTTTTTTTCAGTCACATTATCAGTCAAAGACCACAGAATATGGCATAACGTACAAAACTCTGGAACTATACCATCGACCTGAGTTGGATCTGTAACAGTAACACTATAAGTCTATAACCACCATGAGCAAATACAAAAAAGCCCTACATCAAAACTGATCTTCTAACTCATACATGTCTGTAACTTTAAGAGTCGATCCGAAGCGGTTCTAAAAAATAGGATAATCTTCGGACATAATTAACAAGGTAAGCGCAGACCAGCCGGTGAAGAGTCGTGTGCCTTTCCCTGTTCCCTTAACTTGATCATATTGTTCCCAGATGTACCCTGTCTGGTAATAGTTTTTAACCACGTTCCTGTAATTTGTGACATGTAACAAGTTATTATCAAACAAGACCTCTCTATCGCAGATACCAAGTAATATATACCTTATCAGATTGCTCCTTAGTTCCGTGTAAATTGCTCTGGACTTTTCGCTATATGGCCCATCCACTGCAGGATATTTCACACATGGTTAACCGCATGCATATGATGTAATAAAACGTGGAGATCTTCTAGCTCCATGTTGCTGTTCTTTACCATGTGGGTAGAAAAGTACCTTTAGAGTAATGGTGCAGAGAAGAAAGAATCATGTAGTTCATGTTCATCCAGATAGGACCTCTCCAGTATGGTGCATCATGCTCAGTGTTACGTTTCATATACATAGAACTGCATCAAAACAATGTTCTTTCTTATCATTGAAGAAAAATAATTTTTTTGAGTATGTTCGTTCTTGTGAGCTTACCTGGTTTTGGCAAGTGAAACTAGTCCATAGTCACTCCATAAGATGCTCCTATTTGAAATGAGATCGAGCTGTTTCTCGAGGATTGGAGAATCCTATATCGACCAAAAGTATGTGACAATTTAGATCAAGAAGTAACTGATCCATAAGGGTTTTAAAGATCATTGAAATATTGGCCAAACACTCACTGGTGGGATGATTCTAGACATAAAGGGAAATAAGCTGACATAACCCACGTGAGGAACCAATTTTAGCTTTGGCTTCCCATACGTCTTCCTTACAAGCTGTCGAGATAACTGACCATTTTCTTGAATTACCTCTTTCCGTATCAACTTAACCTGTGGATCAATCACCGAACATGTGGTTCAACGAAAAGAGTGAGAATCTTACGTTCTTCTTCTATATGACAAAAACTGACACTCAATCTTAAATTTATGAAGCGTCTCTTACTTTTTCTGTATGATTACCAAAGTCAAAGTAAGCCCCATGGTCACTATCATAGTGCATCTGCTCAGAAATTAAACATGAATGAGAAAAGGAATAGTGAGGAGAAAAAGTTAATGTGATACTCTTTGAGAGAGAAATCATGTTTTTAATAATCAACTTATTTACATAGAACAACGTTAAAGAAAGTTAAAAGAAGTGAAAAAATTGTTGACATCTGATAGAGGATATACCTGATTCAGAAGATTAAAGTTTGAAAGCAACTTGGCAGTTGAATTGTAATCCTCCTGCAGGATTTGTTTTTTATATCAGTAACATGTAAACAAAAATAGGAGAGACATCCCTTTCCTTTCCATCTTGTGCTAACCTTTGAAAGTTTATCTTCTATTCCTAAAAACTCTGTGATGGAATGCATGCAATCTGCAGCGAGGTACATCCAGCATCTAAGATCAACGTGCCGCTCATCTTCACTTGGGTGCGAAGCGCGAGGATAATCATCCAGCCCCGACGAAAGTGTCTGCAGGAGATATAAAGACATCAGATGTATCCCCAAGGATCTGTGAACTGAACTACCATATCCGCAAATAAGCAACTGACAAAGTAACAATCCTACAAAAATAGGTCGGCTCACACACACCCAAGGAATTCTGAGAAATCTTGTCGTTAACAAGATTATACCACAGGAATTTTTTTTTCTCAATCATTGTTATCATATATTGATAAAGAGGACATGGATAAACCTCAGAGAAAACCTTATAACTTGACATTCGAGACTTGCAGTCTATGTGAGGGTTAAAACTAGAGCTTTCAGTATCATTTTTATGATAAACCAAGAAATAGTACCTTAGGGTTAAGTTCTCGAATTGTTGTATTGTCTCTGCCATGCCAAAAGTAGCTTCCTATCTCCTTGCCTAGTGTTTAACCAAGTCATGACAAAATAAATGAAGTAGCCATTCTTAGCATATTAAGGCTGTAATACCAGTTAAGTAGAAGAACTCGTCTCATCTAGTGTATCTAGATTAACAACTAGGGATCCAACATTGATTAGTAAAAGATACTGCAAATCTAAAACACAGAGCAGTTGAAGACTGAAATTTTTTATAAATTAACCATGGTGTTACCTGACTGGGAAGTATTAAACCACTGAAACCATGCATCTAAGCGTACAGAAGCCCGCTCAAGGAATGACAATACTTCATCCCTTTCTGACGCAGTAAACTTTTCCATCCTTATAGCATCTATTAGATCTGGAAAAAACGATTGTCAAAATATGGAACTGAATTGATTGTGAATCCTTTTTTATCCTATCTTTACCAGTGAAAGCACTTTTATGATCTTGGCAACAAACTTCTAAACATCTAATTGTAATCGGAACAGAAATATTAGTAAAACAAACAGAAGGAATATGATTACAATAATTCTGATTCCCTATCTTATATAACTGCTGGTCAAGGATTGACATCAGAATAAACTTATTTGTATGGCCCAATTCCCAAGGGCTTACATGAAACAAAAATGAGCGCGATGACATAAACCGTCGTAGAGGTACAAATACAACAGATTCTTACCGCGTATCACCAAAAAAAGTGTTGGTGGATTGCCATTACTCGGATACTGAACTACGAATTCCTCTGGAACCTTACTGCAGTTAAAACAAATCTCAAAAACCATTACAACAAAAACTATGACTACCCCGGTTAGTGAGAGAGTGTAAATACCTCAGAGCTTCAGCACCCAAAATCTGCTCACGTGGAATCCATCCATCTATGTTTAATAGGTCTAACCAGTGTCCAACGATATCCAAGGTTATACGAAAATCCCAGCGCCTGAGCAAAGCACACACAACATAGTCCAAAGAATGATCAACTAGTGGGATGATTATAGCTTGCAACTTTGTGCTAATATTTTATCAAACAAAAGTGGCTTTCAGAAATTCCATCTAAGAAACAATCACAATAGAATCATATCAAAGAAATCTTCAGCATACGAATGATCAACAAGAACGAACCAGATTAACAATTGATGGAATCCTTCGTCCCACAAAAACCCCCTAGGAAAAAAGGGCCGGCTTGGAACAGCTGTGTATAGCTCGGCTGGCCAATACAGCAAGAAATTATTCCGACTTTCAGGCTGCAATAGAAGGTAGTAAGTTGTATGATTCTGTGAGAGGTCCAACCTAGTTTGCAGATGGAAGAACGTAAAAGGGATATAAATATTAATAAACAAGACGCAAGATGCAAGTAAACTCGCCTGAGCACTTTTAGAAACATAAATTTTCGATTGACCATAGAAGTAACCAATGCCCCCAAGCATGTTTGCAATAGCAGTCTTGCCAACTCCCAAGGTTTCTGAATCATGCTAGAACAACAAGAAACAGAGAATGAGATCCTCATCTTTGCTATTAACATTAATTTGGATGGATGCAAATTATCAACTACATGAACATTATGACATTTATTAACATGGGTAATTGAAGTATGTAGATTTTAAAAGAAAAACTTAGAAGCATACCTTTTCCGAAAGGTTGAAGCATTCCTCAAACTTTGTATCAAATTCTCTATGTTTCTTTTTAAGTAGATCAGAGAGTGGCAAACCTACATGGAACATACCTAAAACTTAGAACAAATACAATAAAAGTAGACAAAAACAACGATATAAACATTAAGCTCATGCTGTCAGAGAAATTTTTAAAAAAATGGAAGTTCTACTGAATTGACCCATAACAGATACATATAACTAGTAGGAGGGACACTTAAAACACACAGAAGCCAGACATAAATTTCAGAGTAGTGTTCTTAATCTGAGCTATGAAACTCAAAAGGCAAGCTGTAACAAACTCATTGGCAGACAAGAAGTTCTTCCGTACTCAAACTCGAATGCAACTCACATACACAAACTAAGGTTAAGAAAATTCAAACACAAATGCAAATTCTTCCGTGCATAAACTCAAATGCAAGTTCTTCCAAACTCAAAAACTCAAATGCAAGTCATATACACAAGCTAAGTTTAAGAAAATTCAAATTCATCATTAATGATGCTTGGTAATAACAGGAGGCTTACGAAACCTGAGAGACTTGACAAACGCTTTTCCACATTTGAACTTTCTCCTTTGATTCCGGAGACAAAGGGTATATCAATCGTAAATGGTAGCTTCCCAGAAATCTGTTTGACAAAGGATATGCTGTCATTGGACACAGTGAAACATATTGATCATAAGAACATTCGGTATATTTATTCAACACTATACATGCAAACATCTTCATCAAGACTGATTACCTGAAAGATGTAAATGTTAGAAGAATCCTCTGATGTGTCAGAGAGCTGAAGTCGTCCAAACTTTCTTGCCTGAAAAAATACAAGCCAAGAGACATGTAAGCATGTGGTCTTAACAGAAAAACAAAATACCTTGGGCTCTTTCAAAATGAGTTATGAGCTCGAAAATTAGCAGACCTGCAGAGCAAGATTTTGCTGAACAAGATCAGACAGATTATATATGTGAGGCGTCTTGAAACCGGAATAATGTGTCTCAAGCTGATTCTGCAAACGAAGAGCAATTAAAATGGACATATATCCAGATGAGCATCATACGAAACATAACAGAAAATATCAAACCACCCACAGATCCACTTCCAGCAGACACAGCTCCAAAATTCTAAGAATTTTATTGAGCACTTTTAATCACAAAATACCTGTGATTTTAAGTGTATCTGCCAGTCTCCTACATCTTCACGTGAGCCCGAAACCAGGAGAGAGCTTTTTTCAAAATCTAAATTATCGTGGCCTAAATTTAGAACATTGCCACCTTCATCAGCCAAGTAAAAGAAGAGATGTGCGCTTCTTTTTGCACCATCATTCAACCTAGTTAAATCCCAATATGGTCAAGGAAAAGAAAACCTAGTTCAATATTATCTATAAGCCAAAATAACAAAAGCTGACACAGTGAAGAAAAACATAGTACATTACTAATGTATCTCAGAAATTACCCTTTATCTTTGACATCAATCCGAACAGCCCAATCCCCACCATAACCAAGGCTGTCTTCCTTTGACTTAACAAAACTTGTCTCCAATATCATATCGTTTTCAACCAGCTCCTGCCGCCCAAAATCCCGCCCATTATGTTCTCTCCAGCCAAATGTACTTAGATCATCAGAGTTTTCACAGAAGTGACGCATAACATACATTTCGTCTTTGACACCAAGCCACATCAATCCAGCTACCAAGGACTGTGGTGTTCTGCATTACCATGTACAACTTATTTTGCAAATAGGAACTCATCTGAGCCTCACAGTGAAAGCAACAAAGACATATCCGAAAGTAGAGTCATTCACAGTGAAAGTTACATACCTGGCTCGAACTCCAAAATAAACATGAGGACGATAAGTTCCCCAGTACAAGCTCTCTTTGTGATCGCCCTGAAACTGATACATATACGAATCTTTCCAATTCAATTACTCAAAAACAACAACAGCGAAAGTTAAAAGAAAACGAAACGAAACGTGGATATAAGAAGAGATTAGTGTAGTACCATAGACAAATCCATGAGTTTCGGAGCAGGAAAAGGAGTGATAACCCTAGGCTTCTGAGACTCATCGAACAACAATCCGCGGCTAACGAGCTGATTGATGACGAAGTAGATGAATACAATCCCCAAAATGATTAACGCAACCAAAATCTTGAGATTCGTCTTGAACGCACCGATCGACACAAGCTCTTTGCCTTTGCCTCGGCGGATACTCGAAGGAGGGTAACTAAGCGAATCGCTTCCTTCATCGCCGCCGGGAAATGATGTTGATTTGATTCGACCACGCGCGCTCCGACGGCTTGTTCCGGTCATCGTCGGAGTAGTAGACTAATCGGAAAGTAAAAAATCAAAAATGAGTTTGGGTCACGTGATTGCTAGTTCGATCACTGGAACTGTAGGTAGAGAGAGAGAGTTGACTTTGACCGCTTGTGATTGGTCCATAGGTAAAATATAATAATCATCTTTTTTTTTTTTTTTTTTTTTTTTTTTTTTTTTNTTTGCTCAAAGGCATATGAATAAAATTGGAGTCGTGTTTAATTTGCTAATTTGCAATTATGGTCTCTAAGCATCTTTTGTTATGAACACAGAAATATAATTATTTATATATATACTCAGCTGTGCTAGAGTTACAACAACACACATATCTACATGCTCATTGAACAACATGGTTAGTGGCTGTACTGTACTATCAACAAACATACTCACACGCCCTTGACGAAATTGCTCTTTGATCACAAGTCACAACCATATAGAAAGAAACACCAAGGTGATGATCGACCATAGTAGCTGATACTTATTAACTTACGAGACACCATGCAGTTTGCTCAAAATCCTGCAAATACAAAATACACAACGTTGCTTAACAGGATGAGCTTGTTTTAGATGTCAGTTTGAGTGGAAGAACGCATGGAGCGGAGTTTGATTACTGGTTTTTTTAATTGATTTTCGCGACAAGGTTAGAACCACTCAGCCATGCATTTAGGGTAAAGGTCACTCTCTGTAGCAATGGAGGCGAGGCCACGAAGCTCTTTCTGAACTTTCCGTCTCTCGTAAAAGACTGAACAAGCTAGGGAATTGCATTTCACTCCGCATTGCACAACCCAGTCTCCCCCACCACAGTGTCTGCATATCTGCAAAATATAATAATATAAAGAAAGATCAAGGGATAGACCAAGAAAGTTGGAACTGAATGCATCTATAGAGATTCTGTAATCAGTTCATATAAATATTAGATGTTGGAGTACTTACCGTGGCTAGGTGTTGCATCTCCCTCTCCAATTTTGAAGTCTTCCAAATCATGGTTGCTGCAGAAGCACTTTTATTCTTGAGGCACCGGTTGCATAGCCGAGCAGATTCCTGAACCACTTCCCCACACAAGATGCAATTTTTCGAGAGATAAAAATAATCAATTCGAGCTTTGTGCGAGTTTCTAGAGTTTAAGGGACGTTGACCAAGGGAAATTCTGGTGGCACGGGGCATCTCCAAAAACCACTGGTTTAAGTCTGCACCGACAAGTCCAAATACCCTTTGCAAAGCTGGTATAATTTGTTTGTTGATGTAGTATAAGTCATTCAGTCGGTAGGGTGTATCGATGTCCAAAAGAACCAGTGGGTCCACCACCATATCAACTAGTCGAGCTCCTGGCTCCCCATGAATCACAACATAAGGCACTCGTTCAGCATAGCGTGGCTCTGTCCGAGGGTCTGCTCTCATTGATTTGGTTGCCACAATAGCTGCTGGAGGAAGGAGTGAAGAGTCTCTTGTGCTATAAGTCCCCAACCGAACTTCTTTTGCAAAGACAAAATCTTGGAGAGACACTCTCCCTGATAGTATCCGCTTCCACTGTCTATACAAGTATGTCTTAACCTGCACAACGAATAGAGAAAAGCAGATATAAGCCACTGCAGTTTCAGCTGATAATATGAAAGAGCGCAATACAATTTGTACCTTAGAGATGTTCTTCTTTTCAAAAAAGAGTCTCAACGATTGCTCCATCGTTTTTGCAACAGCTTCACAAGTGTCTCTTCGAACAGTTTCTATACCTTTTGCATCAAATATAGGCTCATTCTGATCGGGACTTTCATAACTGTACCCAACATAGCGCTTCTTCGTAAGAAGGAAACAAGGGTGATAGACTTTCTCCATCTTTAAAGTGACTGGGTGTGGGTTCATTTCAGATATTGCAGATGCAATCTCTTGTCCGACTAAAAAAGCTTCTTTTACAGTCCGTCCCTTGAGGAGGACAAACATACTACACAAGTAATTAAAATGCATGAGGCCACATGGAAGAAGCAAATAAAGAAACTGCGATACATACTTGCCAAGGCTGCTACAATGACCACAATAAACCCTGGTTATACTTTATTTTGTAGGAAGTTAAAATAGTGCCACCAAAGATGGTGGTAAACTTAAACTGGGTTTCAAATCTTGCATTCACTTTATCCAGATTAGTAGATATGGAAATTACCTATCAGTGTCACCATAAACAACTCTAGCGTTCCATTTATCATTGGCATTGACGAACGAAATTGCCTTCTCAAGTGTGCTACGACCACACTGGACAATACTATCTGCCAGCTCTGCACAAGGCATTCGACCACTGAAGCCAGCAGCAGTATAACCATAAGTCACATTTGCTATCAGCTTTAAAGCAAGCTGCCTCGCATTAAATATCTGAAAGAAGACACTGTATACTATCAAAATGGTAAATTTCATGCTGGAACCAAAAACTTGGGCCACTCTCACATTAGCCAATCATCCCTAGTCAAAAAAATTAGGAATGGACCCTGATCAAAATAACCATACCCGGTGAAGAACTGCTTCTGAAGGAGTCAACTTTTTCATTGCTTTTTTCACCATTATTCTTGTAGATAAAATTTCATCTAGCAGCCTTGGTAAAATTCCACTACGTACCTATATGTAGGCAGAGAAGGTGATGACTATGATTAAGCTAATCAAGAAAAGGATCCATCGACGCAAAAAACAATGACGCTTTTGGGAAATAAGATAATTTGTTTGTCTTGAATATGATGACTTTACATTCAAGATTTAATTTTCTCAAGAAAAGCAATGCAAATTACCTCTGGTGGCACGTACATCACACTGTTTGGGGTCTGCATGATCTGATTTAAATCCTGAAGAACATCAAGGTCTAGAGAGTATGAGCTGACCCCAAGGGTGTTCATCTTCAAATGTGCAAGTTTTCCGAGACATGTAGAAAAGCACAAATTATATGCTATAATCATTGAAGGGTAGAGAGATTGAAAATCCAACACAATAACAGGATCATCGTAGAATGCAGACTCTGGTTCCATCACAAGAGGTACACATTCCATAGCTGGCTGAGAGGCAACCTACATGATCACATGGTTTAGTTAGGAGAATGCTAATGAGTAAGGAAGGGGATGAAAAGATTATGAAACTTTACTGCAAGGCATTTGTTATGGAAGCTAGCATGAGGAAAAACAATCTATGGTCATAAACAAAACGAGGGTTCACCAACCCATCGTTTAAGGTCGGACGCCTGGTTGATAATCCACGAAACATTAAATGTAAATCACTTGGAAGTAGCAGATAAAACAAACCTGTTGGTTTCCTGGAGATATAGCAAGATAATTTTGTGTATGTGCTAATCTTAAAAGCATGGATTCCACTCTGTACTGGGAACCTCGGGAGAGAACTGAGAAAAATTCTATGCCAAAAACACGTGCAAGTTCTGACGTACGATTTATCTGCAAACGATTTTAGTAGAATAAACGACTTGCACATATATAATTCACTATGTACATCAAATTGAAAATGTTGCATACCATGTCAAGTTGGCTCAGAATCTCAAGGTTCAAATTTGCTCGGCGAATCACATATTCTATGCATCGATATCTTGCACCAGCAGGACCACTTGAAAACCATTCTGTCAATACTTTATAGGGGATTGATGGAATCTTTTGCCTCAAAACAGCCTCTGACACAGCTTCAATCGTGTACATGTTAAGTTTAACTTCCCCGCGAATCAAACGCCATGCATTGAGAACAATTCGACCTCCAACATGAACACCACTAGCATGTGTGCGGCCCCACTCGTCCTCAATTACCACTTCTTCTACTTGAGCAGGACCAGCTACCAACGGATCTGGCAGTAGACTATTACCAAGCTTTCTCTTATCTGAATCATTTGTCGTGGTCGGGGATGGCGTCCTAGATATATTATTGAGAAATCTTATACCAAGCTGTGCAGCCCTTTCAGCCAAATAACCAATGGATCCACCCTGTATATCCCAGCCCAAAAGAATATCTGGATCCCATTTACATAAGGTCTCAATGAAAAAACTGAATAGTTGCCTCTCTTCAACGAAGACAGACAACTTGCATCCAGATAAGCCATCAACATTCCTGTAGTGAGATAATAATAACAATAACAAGATTGAAAAAGCATACTGGAGTACGAAAATGATTGAAGTTCAAGGTAGCATTAAAGATATAACAATAGCACGAATACATCAGCTGCAGTATTTTAAAGAATCCAAAATAAATGAATCTGGTATATTACCTCTGATCAATGCAATCTGGACTAAATAAAAGCACAAATACTTCAGTTGCAAAATTATCGTCATTCTGCACGACGAGAGCTATGACATTGACAGAATCAAATCGTGGATCAGGTCGCAGGTCCCCTCTAGACTCTGCATAAACCTATAAGTTTACAGATATTAACATGTATTAATGAACCATTTCCCAGAAAACATCATCTTCACTACAGAGAGCCTTTTGGTACAGCATTAACAAAAAAAAATAAGATAAGCTTTAGAGGTCAAAACTCCTTAACGAGCTGATTTTGTCTTTCTAAGTATCCACAAGCATTAAAAAAATCATTACTCAAGTAATTGCAACATCATCCCAGTGAAAACAAAACATTGATTAGCTCACTGTGAGGCTCGAGGAATGAAAACTGTAGCATGAGACTTTCAGTTTTTTTTTTATCTTCGCAATGAGTTGTATTACATGAAATGAGGATTCCACAGTCTATAAACCATTCAAACTCTCCATGCTTAAATCTATGCGTGCAAAGGCCATTAGAGGACTTTTACAGATTGATTAGCTTCATAAAGAAGAGGGTTAAGTTAAAGCACCTCTATACTCAGCACTGTAAGCTGTTGCCCTGCCCCCATGCTCGCAGGATCTCGGAATCCAATTTGACTTAAGGGAGTGGGCCCTGATTTCCCATCAGGACCTGAAATCTGAGACATCTCTTGGGAAACACTAGTCTGAAAGTTAAGACTATTTCCTTTGTGTTTCAGTTCTATATCAGACTCTGTATAAGCATTTGATTCTGAATTCTTATTATGCTGCTGCATGTGCTCAGACACAGACATCACATTAG
>NC_025700.1:14418052-14427316 GCF_000633955.1 Camelina sativa
ATTACTCAAGTAATTGCAACATCAACCCAGTGAAAACAAAACATTGATTAGCTCACTGTGAGGCTCGAGGAATGAAAACTGTAGCATGAGACTTTCAGTTTTTTTTTATCTTCGCAATGAGTTGTATTACATGAAATGAGGATTCCACAGTATATAAACCATTCAAACTCTCCATGCTTAAATCTATGCGTGCAAAGGCCATTAGGGGACTCGTTTACAGATTGATTAGCTTCATAAAGAAGAGGGTTAAGTTAAAGCACCTCTATACTCAGCACTGTAAGCTGTTGCCCTGCCCCCATGCTCGCAGGATCTCGGAATCCAATTTGACTTAAGGGAGTGGGCCCTGATTTCCCATCAGGACCTGAAATCTGAGACATCTCTTGGGAAACACTAGTCTGAAAGTTAAGACTATTTCCTTTGTGTTTCAGTTCTATATCAGACTCTGTATAAGCATTTGATTCTGAATTCTTATTATGCTGCTGCATGTGCTCAGACACAGACATCACATTAGATGCAGAAGCAAGATCAGTGAAACTCGCCCCACGATCAATATGCTCATCTCCTAATGGTTGATTTTTTGAATCAATTTTAGAGTCTCCTGGACCTGCAATCAAAAGAGTTTAGAAAAGAAGCTATCATTTTCACTTCTTTTACAAGCATCTAACACTTTCTCGAAAATCCTAATCAGTAATAGTACCATTTTCGCAAGGAAAAACGCTTTAAGAAATGTATATCGAACCTCTTAGGAGATGTAAATTGGATTAAATTAGGCAGTGCAGTGCCTTCCTACACAATACCTTTGTCATTCGATATCCATTGTAAAACAGAATCCACAGGAGGCGGCGACAAGGCAGGGGTCAGTAGGTAAAGGTTGGAACCGTCATTGAGATGATGCAAGGGAATACCAAGGGAAGCTCCGTCGAACAAGTGTTTCTTTTCATCCTTGTTGAATTCGATGTCCTTCAGGGGAAAATATGGGATCTCCTTGGAATTCCGCTCTTCCAAGAGAACAAAAAAACAACAGGATGTCAGAGGTATCTCATGTCGGAAACTTATAAAAGACAAATAACGGAAAGCACAGCCAGAGAGAAGTTCTGCAAGAACTTGAGCTGACTTAACTTCAATTTTATAAATGTATATTTCAACAGCATTTGTATTAATTGTAAAAGTAGCAGAAACTAGAACCAGAAAAAGATGAGTAAAGGTACCATATCCGCCATGCTGTTTTTCTCTAGCATAATGAAACTGAGCGGGAATTTCATTAGAATGTGCAGAATCCTGCAGTCCAGCACTTAGGAAATCGAGAGAAGGAGGCTTCTTGCTTAAGGTTAGGCATATTAATCTTCCTGTCTCATCAATTCCATTGGCAGTTGACTCGTGCTCCACCCCAGGGTTTTGGACATCATCTATTTCAATCTCAACAAGTTTAGACACCAATGTTCCTGATTCCATAGTTTGCGGATCCTGACCAAGTGGAACAGTGGTAGATGAAAAATTCCTTGAAATTTCATCACTGCTTCGACCTGCTGTCTCTTTAGCCGAACATCTATCAACAGAACGAAGTTCAGATGACTGAGTGGATATATTACACTCGCAATTTCCAACATCCATAGGAGATAAAGTTGGAGGAGCATCTCCATAATCAAATTCACTTAATTCTGCAGAAAGAGCAGGACCTTGTTTTTTTGCCTCAGCTCTCGAGGTGCACTCCTTTTTTTTCCCGGATCGGGAATCTCTGGTCTGTGGTAGAACCTTCCTACACTTCATATGTTGTGAAACAGGCGAGTCTCCATGGCATAACCGTTTTTTTCTCATCAAGTCCCGCAGAGAACATCCAGCCAAAACGTTTCTGTCGATCGTGTTACAAACATCTGCTTGATGTTCTTTGAGTGGAACATTATAGTCTGTCATCTCATTCATGGGGTCTGAACTAATCTTTGTTAAACCAATACTAACACTAGCATTTGTACTGTCAAAGTCCTTCTGAAGATTTTTGGTCAGTGTAAAAGGTAAAGGTCCCCATACTGAGTTGCTAGGCTTGTTGCTCTTAGAGAAGCTCCTGTTCTTATTCTTATCACTCTTTCTGTATCTTTGGAATGAATTTTCGCTTTCTCCATTTGAAGTGGAGATATCTGGAACATCACTAGCGACTACTGTTTCAAGAGATTGTTTGTCTGATGAAGATATAAGATTATGGCTATCAGGATTACTAGGTAAATCTCTTTTTGTTGAACTCCCAAAGTCTGGTAGATCCTCCTGAGAATCAAGAATGTCTTGACATTCCTTTTGGGATTGGCTCACATAATCTGTACTCGCCATTTCAAGAACCTTGTTCATGGACGCTATAGGCAAAAGAGGACTAAGGATAGTTTCCCGGAGGATTTCATCATCAGAGTTTATGTCCTCTGCAGCCTGGGATGAGGCAAACCACTTAAAGAGACCCAAGGCTTCAGCATCTTGTGTTTCAGCAGGTGTCCCTCTGTCCGTGGGTGTTGTGATATATTCATCATTTCCCATTGATGCTTCTCCACTCTTATCACCAAGAGGAGAAAGCTGTTCTGATGCAGGATAAATACTGCGTGTACCAACCATATGATTCAAAACCTGCAGATCAGTAATTTCAGGTTTGGCATGCATATCTGGACCGGCTGAAGATACCGCAATAGGATTCATGTCAGATGGAGACAATTCAACTTCGTTATGCATTTCTTTAAGTTTAGTCTTAAACCCAGCATAATCTGACATAGTCTTCAACACATCAGCTGCAGAAGGTTTGCCCGGATCAGGAGGTATAGGTGCATCATGCATGCCAGTCCTTTCATACTCCTCCTGACACAACAGTGATGAGGTCAGGCAATGTGATACCAACTAAATAATTTCAAAGTAGAGTCAAGAAAGTTAGAATAAACCTCCCAAATTGCCACAAGCGACTGAACCATGTTCGTATCAGACTGGGCTTGTGAAAGGGAGTTGTACATTTTAAACTGTTGATTGAGAATATCTACAAGAGAGAAAGCTAGTTCAAAGGTCCGTTCATAAATGTAACAAAAATAATTATATTTCGTTTCAGGAAAATTACCACTAATAGTAGCATCTCCCTCAAGTTCACAGAGACTTTGACGTCTGTAATGGTGCCTATGCTGGCTCTGACTCAACGGTGTATCAGAATCTTCGGAGATATTCCACATCCATTGACCTGGGACTGTTGACAAGCTCCAAACAGGAAAACTGACGCTTGCAGCAGCACTTGAATTTGCCTGCTATAATGTTTCACTATTGTAAAATAAAGGAAGATAGAAACTACCAAACAATCTATTTCCAAACTAAGTATTTGAAGATCCACCTTTGTAATAGCCACTTTGTCAATCTTTCCCGCACAATCATCCAAACCAAATCTCCTTGGAACGAAATGGTGAGGCACTGGGTTACGGAACTTCATCTTTGATATATGCACATGACCCATTCCATACAAATTATAATCAACCTACAGAAGAAAATTACAGAAACTTCAGTAGTGGAATGCCGACAAAATGTCGTGGAATGACTGACAGAACATGGGAAGGGGAACATTAAGCACTAGTTCACGCTCTCGAAAGTACCTAGTGTATTATCAATCTGGAAGTTATGTTCATATCTGAAATTGCTAAATTTGGCAGAATACCTAGTCATTAAACTATTTATTTTGAATACGTAACAACGAAAAATTACCAGAAACTGGAGAATAAAGGGAATATGAGACTCGTAAGGCTGCAAACTTTTACCAAGAACAGCACCTGACTAGAGACAGAGAGAGAAAAAAAACGTTCATTACAAAAGAAAGATGAAATAGGTTATCAGTATCCTATCTTCACCACTCTCTATGCATCATAGATAAAGTAAAGAATAATGGTGGAGTGGAATCATCAAGATATCGTACCAGAAGAAGACTGGCAGCACGAGCCACATCGGGTGGATGGTATCTATTATACTGTTAAGGTGAACAACTAAACAAACTGCTCTAGAAATGGGTACTTGTACTAAAAGTAAATATACAGGATACAGATAAATCTTCACAAATGCCTCCTCTGTTGAGTGGTACCCATAGAACTTCTTTGCTCTAACAATCTCACAATCATGGACATGTTGCCTTTTTGAAGCAGCGTTTCCCTTAAGCTACAAGACCATCTCAAGTATCATCAAGGAGGAAATATTGATTGAGACACATCTAGGGAAACAACAAAACTCAGACAGATACACAAAAACAGCTTATAGGAATGTAAAATACACACCTTTAAAGCTTTCTCCAACTCAAGGGATACATCAAGTCTACTTCCATCAACTGAAACAAAACAAAACAAAACAAAAGACATGAACAATGTCAATGGTGCTCGAAAAGCTAACTGCGCTAGAGTTCTCAGTAGAGTGTTATGCTTCATACCTCCTTTGTGCTGCTCAAGTGGAATCTCTGAGCATGGAATATAGAGATATGGTAAAGCCTGGCAAGACAAACAAAGTTTCCAATCTGAGCAATTGGCAAAGCAATCTTTTTTTTCTCAACAACAAAGTAAAAATTAAGAATCATACACGATGAATATGCAAGCAAGTCTTCTGACCAGCAGGTGTAGAGCCATATATCCTTATAACAGGGACTTCGTTTACCGCACCTCCTTAAAAATCTCAGCAACAAATCAAATAGTAACAAGTCAAAAACTTTTCCTTTTATCTAGAAGAAGACTATCAAAACGAAACTGGAGCACAACCTCTTCATTTCCGTAGTCAAAAAAGGTTGAAGCTTTAGAAGATATGAAGAGAGAGAGAGATAGATTTTGCCTTACCTTGAAAGCTACTGTAGCAAATATCAAAACCAGGGATCGGAGAAGCCATGTAATAATCAATCGAAACAATCCGTAAGCTGAATACATTTGAACCGGACTGAGACTCATCCATGGCTGCTGCTTCGCCGAGACTGAGACGGAACCGCGAAGTCTGATTTGGCGCCAGTACCACCCGCCGTGGTTTCTCCAGTAAAGGTCAGACAGAATCTGAAACCGGAAAATCAAAACCGATTTAAACCGACCATTCAGTTCTAAAATCTTTGAACCAACCAAACGGTTTTAGTTCGGTTCATTTTGTTTTTACATTTATAATCAAAGTACTAGTGTTAAATACCTTCTGTGAATTCGCTCTCTCTTTCGTCTAGTTTTCTTCTATTCTACCTCGCCGCGAGGCCGCCTGCTTTATCCCGGCTGCTACTTAACCGGTCTCCGTCAAAAGTTGCCGGTTGTAAAATGTGAAAAATAAAAATAAATAAATAAATAAAAATAAAAAAAGCAGAAAGAAGCAACCAACGTTTAATTTGTTTAGGCCTAATAATTTAGTGGGCCAATCTAAACTTCTAAATATCCATTATGCTTTATTGAAAATTTGTAAAATTTACCCCACTTAGAAAAGTTAAACTTTTTTTTTGTCAAATAACCAAAAGCCAAAGTAAATATCAAACACAATTACGTAATCCCTTCGTGGGATGGGATCGTTATATTTCCTAAAATGCCAAGAAAAAAAAACTAATAAATCATTTTACATGACAATTAGCATTTGAATGTCTAGAGGTGAAATCCAAGTTTGAAAACTAAAAAGATTGTAAGAAAGAGGTATTCAACTTAGATTTTAAAAGATTTGGTAAAATTTTAACATTTTAGGACTTTGGAAGATTTAATTAAAACAAACAGACAAACAAAAACTTGATCAAAATCGAAATTTTAAGTATGGTTCTTGGAAAATATAGATTCGACTGTGGAGTGTGGAACTGGGTTGTATGTATCTGACATATGCTCTACCAAAATTTATTATGAAGAATGCTATAGAAGTATTCATCGTAAATACTGGTCACCCCATATTTATAATAGTTTTTATGTAAATAATGTAAAGTGTATTTATTGTACATTTGTTCAGAAAACTGTATGTTATTAAATAGTTCTATAGTATAATAGCTGCTTTTTTCTTAAACTAAGAGTGAAATTATGATAAAAAGTACTTAACATAATAATTCTGCATGAATCATTCTTTTTGAAAAATTAGTTGGATTACAAAATCATTCCTTTTTGTAGTCTTTTAGATTTTTAACATGTTGCGCTTATCCGGATTCACCGGCGGCTTCATGAACTTCTCGGACGTTAGAGCCAATATTTTCAAAATTGCCAACGACAACGATAGACTGAAGACCTGTGTAATTGGCCTTGTTGAGAGCAATTCTAGCATTCTTGGCGAAGTAACAAGCGTGAGATCTAACTATTAAGCATGGTGAAGAGTATAAAGTTGATGATGTCGTTTATGTCATTGATGAGAAAGTTGGCTACAAAATACCTCTAGACATTTAGATATATGAAAAAAAAAATTTAATATGTAATACTTGATTATTCATTGTGTGGTTCTTCATTGCGTCTTTTGGAAATAAAGTTTGCTGCAGCACATTAAAAAAAAATGTTGGCTAGAGGGTGAAAGTTTCAGAGTTTTGTGGTTATGTCTCAGAAGAGTCAAAATGTTGAGAAAAATCTATCAAAAACCATCATTAAAACGACACAAAATTTTCCTAGGAAACAACAATTACCCTTTCTTTAGGCCAATGGGTGATTTCAGTTCTAATAAAATACTGCAAATTCAGGTTTGAGCAATATGAAAAGAGACTATCTAATAAGGTGGCCAACATACACAAGAATTTAGAGATGGTCTGTGACGTAATAATATTTAGGAAGAACATATGCGATGGAACAATAAAGAGCGGTTCAGAAATGCTTTTACGACAAAGAATACTATATAATTATTCACCGCAAATATTGGTGACCCCATATCTATAGAAGAATACTTTTTTTTTGTTAATAATACAAAGTGTATTTGATGTACGTTTCTTCTGAAAACTATAACAAATAGCTGCTTTTTCTTAAACTAATAATGAAATTATGATAACAAGTAGTTAGCATAGTAATCATGTATAAATCATTCCTTTAACCAAATATTATTCATACGGGTAAAGATTAATAATTTGCATATGTTGTCTTTCGTGGTGCGTATGTGTCATGGCTTCTTTTAAAATATTGGATAGGTTGTATTTCGCATGTGTATAAGAAAGCTAATTATGGATTAGCCTACAATAATTTATCTCTTTAGGATTTTATAGTTTTGATTTCTCTTTCGAGACTGTTAACTCTCTTTTATATGACGATGCCAACTGGTCTGCGTGTCTTCGATCCGTTTGGTTGTAATTGTTTTAGTTTTCTTTCTTAATAAATTGCGGGATACTTCGTTAACCCGTTTTATCTGGCCTTACACACCTTCTGCAGCTTATACGGTAAAAAGTGGATACTGGTTACTCATAACAAATAATTAATTATTCGATTAAAAAACAAATCGGTCCCTAGACTAGGGAGTGACGTAACGGCCTCGTGTAAGAACTATCAAAGAGATACAAAAACGGAAGAAAAAAAAAAGAATAATAATAATTGAATCAGATTTTGTCGATGTTCTCAGAGACGTTCTTCATACGTGGACGGACTTCAGGGTCACCTTCGGTACAAGAGAGAGCTAGATGAAAGACGGACAAGACTTGTTGCTTGGCGTAAACTTCTTGAAGCAACATTGGATCCACCATGTCCGACAACGGAGTCTCCTCTTCAAACCCTTTCCTCACCCACTTCACCAAATCCGGTACCTCGACTACCAGTGTGGACGACGAGGAGCTTGGCGGGGACGAATCAGGAGACTTCCCGGTCAGAAGCTCCATAAGCACAACACCAAACGAGTAAACGTCCCATTTTTGAGTGGGTCTACCTCCAGGGAGTCGGGCCTCAGGTGCTTTATAGCCATTGGATCTATCCGAGGGTTTGATAGAAGTGTAAGGTAGAGCTCCGCCCAAAAAACCGCCAGCCGAGGAGGAGGAAGGTTCATTGGAAGAGGCGGAAGGCGCGGTGATTGTGATGAGACGTGTGAGACCGAAGTCTGAGATGTAAGGAGTAAAGGAAGAATCAAGAAGTATGTTAGAAGGCTTGACGTCGCCGTGTACTAACTTCCTTGGACTACACTCGTGTAGATAAGCTAGCCCACGCGCTGCTCCTTTAGCAATCTTTAGACGCGTTGACCATGTTAGGCTCGGTGATGGTTGACCGTTCCTCCCTATTCACACAGCCAAACAAAAAAGCGATCAATACTAAAGTAAATAATGAGTTACGATAAGAAAAGGACGGGTCAGCTAGAAGATCAGGGAAGTGGGTGGGTATATAAAATCATTACTCGTAGCCCACAAGTAATCCTCTCTCATCATTGTTCGCACACTCCTTTTTTTTTTTTTTTAACTAATTACTTCTACTCTAAGACTCTACCACACTAAATCATACTAACACTTCAATTTGTTATTCGTACATGTAGAATTATCTTACAAGGCATGTCTCTCTTTTACATGTTACTTGTCTAAAACTAAAAAACAAAAACATGCCTAAAAGAGAAAGAAATCTTGCTTCAATAGGATATTGGAATGTGTACACATACACATACACACAGTCACACACACACAAAAAAATGTATATGTAAAGCCTTTATAAATTAGTATAGGGTATCTTTCTTTGCCACTGAATAAAAACAAAATAAGATTAAGACCCCACTAGGCACACAAACTATCTCAGATCTAAAACCTCATCTCACTAATGTCATGTCTAGGGTTGACAAAGTCAAAGTCAACCTAAATTCTTAAAAAGTCAATAAGAACATAAGCAGGGGAAGAAGTAAGGTTTTTTTTACCTCGAAGAGCATCGGCTAAACTACCATTGTTGACGAAGTCACTAATCAAAAGCTTCTCATCAGGAGCCCAATAATAAGCTCGTAGCTTCACCACATTAGGATGCTTCACTTTCCCCATAGCTTGAACCTCAGCCACAAACTCCTTATACCTCTGTTCTCCTCCTTCCCCAAGTCGCCTCACAGCCACAGGAACTCCATTCCCAAGCACTACCTTATACACAATCCCTAACCCACTCTTCCCCAACACATAAGCAGAAGCTCTCAACAACTCATCAAGCTCAAACGAGAACCCTTTATCAATCGCAACAAGCTCTCCATCTCCTTTCCATTCTCCTCCTTTCCCATTCTCCTCCGCTTCAGAGTCGTCTAATTCTTTCGGAAACCCCGCGATACAACAACAAGACTTCCCTTTCTCCGAACCACCACCACCGAGCTTCTCGTTCCCTGTGCAGCTACACCCTCCTTCAGAGTCTTTTTTCTTCCAGTACAAGTAAACTA